>NC_040015.1:2551472-2608972 GCF_000972845.2 Larimichthys crocea | reverse complement strand
AACTCTCCTCTCGTTTCAGGTCACTTGCCCTTCCTCATGTGTCTGATTGTCTTCCCTGATCCCTGATTGTGTCCACTTGTTCCCCATTTCCCTCCATGTGCTTATAGTCTGTATCTCCCTTTGTCCTGTGCCAGTGTGTCAAGTCCTTTGTCCTGATCACCAGCCCTCTCGTCACAGTCTAGTCAGAAATATTCACGTAGTCTAGTTTTTGTGTTGTTTTCTCCTATTCCTCACTAGAGTGATTTTTTGTTGGCCCTGCCTTTTTGTAGTTCTAGTTTAGTTTGTGCTATTGATCATCCCTCATCGTGAGGCGCTTTGTGTTTTTGTTTCCCAGAGTTAAGAAATAAAGTAATCTGCTTCATCCCGTACTCTGCGTTCGAGTCCTCTGTCTCGAGTTCTCCCTTTGTCAAAATGTATTGTGTAAGATGTATGACTTTCCCTTGATTCACATTCATTGCTGCATACTAATGTTACTATAGCCAGATTTTTCAACCTATGTGAACAAATATTATGATATATAGTTTGCATATTTTCCATTCTCTGAAAACTGTTCAGATTAAGGGTATTTTTTATTGAAGCAGAAGTTTCAATTAAAAACAAAGAAAAAAAAAAGTATTGTTAAAACGTAGATTAATGTTAATGATTCATTTAAGGTATAAACTATGGAAGCTCTAAAAGGCCATACATACATACATTTTATTCCACCCATTTTCCCGTGATAACGAGATAATTTTCCTCCGTTTTCCTGTGATAACGAGTTAATTAATTCCAGATCTCGAGAAAACAAAACAATTTTACAGTAGAGTAAATATTGCACATAATGCCTCAATTCAAAATAATGAACTTTGAGGCTGAATTGCTCAAAAATGATACAGTAAATATGCTTGATACTGAGTGAGTGAACAGTCAGGGTGGTCCTGTTATCATGGGAAACGGAGGAAAATTATCTCGTTATCACGGGCAAATGGGTGGAATAAAATGTATGTGTGTATGGCATTTTAGGGCTTCTGTAATAAACTGACAGTATTTGTTCTAATAGTGAATATAGAAATACAGTCTGTATAGTTTAAGCTACAAATGGTTTGGGGGGTTAAATGATATACTTGGGCTTTACTAGCACAGCTTTTTAGTAAAATACATTGTTAATCACTCGACGTATTAATAAGAATGTCAATCAAAGCTTGTACACTGTGAATGTGTTACATCATGTCAGACACAGGGAAGAGGAGCGGAGGAGCTGCATTGTGATCTCCAATCGCCGCCTGTTTCCTGAACACTCACCTCATCCGATGCACTTGCTTCCCTCTGCCATAATATTCCTTTTTGTTATTCCCTCTCTTTTTTTTCAATTAGAGTCAATTGACCTGACAGAATTGCTGGCAATTAAGTGATTTTTGTAATGGTCCTGGGCTAATTTGCCTTGGCTTGTCAGCTGTATTTTATGTCGCCAACCCCCCACCTCGCTTACTCTCTCTGGCACATAATAGCTTATAATTTCAAAATCTTTACCCTCCGCTTCCTTCTCAATAAATCGCAATTACAGGAAGTTGTTAGAGATGCCTAAACTCCCCACCACCATCCCCACCCCCGCCGATTTACTTTGTACCGTCAGGGATATTTTTATATGTTTTATGCAGTTGACAGAGCGGCAGAGAGCAGCAGAGGAAATCTGTTTGTTTGCAGAGCCTTAAAGTAATCGTGCTTCATGTGTGTACACTGAGTCCAACTCTCCTGAGCTCCAGCACATGGAGAAGTTTACTCTCTCCACATTGCTCATTAAGAATATGATTTTCTGGCAGCTGGTCTTTGGACGGTATATCTTTTATTTCCTCCCGAATGGAGGAATTTAATGGTGTTTTATTTCCCCAAGAGCTGCATCAGTTGATCCTCGCCAAGGTTCATGACAAATGTGTCATGACCAAAGGATCCTGAGGACAGTAAAGGTAATGGTCAGCTGATGGTCTGCTGCTTCTCGGGTCATGTCAGTGTTTTGGAGCCTTGGCAACAGGGGACGGTGTGGGAGTTAGCTGCCCCCCACTCCCTTCACCCCCACATTCCACTTCACTCCTGTTTCCTCTCATCTGTCAAGCTCAAACCCGACTGCCACGCTTCAAGTCTCCTCATAAAATATGCAAATGAACTCTAAATGAAATAGCTTTTTTTCCTCAGTCTCTCCGAGCTTGAAGGCCTTCCATCAGTTCTGTGAGGCCATACACACACACACACACACACATCCCAACACTAATCATCTCTGTATGTAATAACTCCAGAGGCGAGCATCTGCTTTCCTCCATAACACTCCACTGATCTCCTCTCCACCCATTCCACATTCCCTCCCCCCTTCCCTATCACAATCTACATGTATTAGTTCGTAATGACTTAGCGGTTAAAAGCAAATAGTTGCCAGGGGACCCCCACCCCCCTCAACATTTCTTCTCATACACTACCACTATCACACACACACACACTCTGCTGATGCCCAACTCTAGCTACTCAAGATAAATGGTGCGGAGTAAGAGAAGAACTGAGCTCTATCAATCACTTTAAGTGCTGGGGCGTTTGTTATCAGAAAGTGTGGCTGTCACAACCCTGTTCAAAGCCTGTGGGAGTTGGGGCAGCGGTGTGATTGGGGAAGGGGTAAAAGTTTGTTAGCACCTTAGCAGAGGCTGTTGACAGCATCGGTGTGCATGGCAGGCAGCAGAGGAAGTAAAGGAGCAAAAGCAATAGACAATGGGCATTAACCAATTAGCACAATCACACACATGTGGATATTAGCTGCTATCTGTGCGTGTGTGTGCGGGAAACCTCAGGTGGGATCACTGTATCATTACTCTAACACCCACCTAACTTTCTCCATATCAAAGTTGGAGTCGTATTGTTATTTTAGTTCAGCACAGCAGCAGCAGAGGCGGCTGATCGATGGATATTTTGCCGCTTGATAACTCTATTTCCTAACGCAATCTCATTTCAGTAAGCATAAGTATACCGATACTGGGCCCTAATGGCTGTGCGTGCTGTGCTTAACACAGTTTGAAATGAATAACCCCACTAACAGTCTCATAGCCATTACAAGCAGGACTTAAATGATCATTTGGGAGGATGAAACCACTGATAGCGTTTTTGAAATTATCGTAATATCATTTTCAGTTTGCCTAAATCATTCTAATGAGATGTGCCACTTAGCGACCATGTTGGAGCTGAAATAAGGCCTCGTGTTTTAGCTGTGTCAACTGCCCTGGATGTAAACGGCTGCAGAAATATGGCCGCCCACTGCTAGAATAAGTGCAGTTTGCCTCACTGTGTGTGTGTGTGTGTGTGTGTGTGTGTGTGTGTGTGTGTGTGTGTGTGTGTGTGTGTGTGTGTGTGTGTGTGTGTTTGTGTGAGTGAACAATTCCACCCAGCTTTATTTGCGTCGCGCAGTGATTCCTTACAACAGCAGATCATTTTTGTTGTTGTTGTTGCTGTTGATTGAAGCATTTTATTTTCTAAGGATACAAGCACGCTCACACATGCACACACTCACAAATGGGCTTAGGAGAGAAAGAGAGACGGTTACATACATCCAGTTGCATAAACAAATAAATTATTCAGAGCGATATGACAGCAGATGTTTGGGAGGCCGTGATTCAGCGGTGGTCTCCACTGCAACTTTTGATCAGAAATTCAAAAGCAGGCCCTGTGTGGCCGACAGACGGCTGGATGGAAGTCTGTGCTCCAGCTCTCACCCAATATTTCTGAGCCATTTTCCATTTGTTTAGGAGAGACGCTTTATGGGCTGCAGACCACAGCCACATGGTGTTAAACTTCTTCACTGCAGCTATGAGAAACAGTCGTGGATCACATCGGGGAGAAAAAGATTAACATTAAGTAATGAGGCAGGCTGATTCATTCTTCTCTTTGATGAGGATGTAACAAGGCAACAAGGATATGAAATTCTGCCTGAAACAGAGAGCAGAGCAGAGAAGAGCATGATTTGAACACAGCTAAACTCAGTTTCATCAAGAATAAATCATGTCCTGTTCAGAGTCTCATAAATGTGGCAAATTAATAGTAAACATGTGATTTCAGCTCCAGGAACACGAGTTGTTTCCTGGTGGATTTCAGGATCTTGAACAGCTGACCATAAAGTAATTGCACTTCATGTGTATATCTGTAAAGGTATCCCAGTGATGAAACATTTTTATCTCATGTTTTATTCACACATAGTAACCTATGGTCCACAATGTTTTTTTTTGTTTTTTTTGTTCTATGAACAAAAACACGTTACTACCAAAATACTGCAAAATATACTTTGCTGTCACGTTCATGCCCATACATCAGTTACACAATTGTGGCTACAAACAGGAAATATTTGGATCAGGGCCATTTCGACGAAATCTCCTCTGGTTGGTTGTGGATCGTGGCTGCTGCTGTGATCCTGCACGACGTCCACTACGCATATTATTACTGTCATTATTACTACCATATCTCCTACTGTGGTCATTTTATCATTCATTGTGATTCATTTTCATTTTGTCAGTCATTGTAATTGTACAATATGTTTGTGTTGATCTGTCCTGTACACGTGACATCCATTACACGTCTGTCCATCCTGGGAGAGGGAAGTTTTTCCTCACTCGAACCGAGGGTCTAAGGACAGAGGGTGTCACTCCCTATACAGATTGTAAAGCCCTCTGAGGCAAATGTATTTTGTGACTTTGTGCTATACAAATAAAATTGATTTGGTAGTCAACAATAAAGAATCTTTTTTTAGGTCTGTCTGTAGCTGAGCACAGTCAGCCTATGCTGCTGTATTTGTCACAGTGGTCATACTTTTGGTAAATCGCCAAGTGCTTGCTCATAGTGGGAATTGTTGGGTCTCTGTAAATAATACAGAGCACAGTTTAGACCTGCTCTGTATGAAAAGTGTTGCTATATAAGTAGAATAGAAATGAATTGAACTGAATTATAAGGGATGAGGAGGTTCACGGTGTAACACGTTTAAGAAACAGTCATAGTGAATTAAAAGAATGAATTTAACGTGAGTAGGTGGAAGGAGGTCACAATGGGTTAATCAACGATCAGATGTCACCATGACTGTTGCATTTTCATTTTAACAGTCAACATCACTTTCTTTTAGTGTGACCAACATTGTTCTCTAACATTGAAAGCTTGAACCTGAACCAAGGTGTTCTCCAACCCCGTCTGCTAGAAAATAGGTTGCAGATATGTTCTGAGGGAAACACTATCCTGAGTGAACAAACATTTCCTGCAGACATAATGAGAAAATGCTGTTAATTAACATACCTGGCAAGTTGCATGAATGTTGACACTAAATGTATCAGTAAAAGGCAACCTTTCAATACACTGTTACTGAGTGTTTTATTGTTCTGTTTAGGAGCTGGCATCACTTAAAGTCAAGGAAGAGAGCATAAGAGAAAAGGGTTAGAAGTTGTTTCACAATTTGAATCTCTAACTTTGGCCTGAACCTGGAACCCGGTGAGTCCACCCCAACCACCTCTTTATGAATACAGTTTGTTCCATAAACATCATGTTTCACTCTCTCAAAGAAGCAGGGGTTACTGTCACAACAATGCAATAATATATTTTAACATATCATGATATACAAACTCAGACAGGGCTCAACTGTGGATTAAAATTTTAAGTAACAAAAGTCCAAGACCGGATACCAACTTTGTGCCGTCAGAGTATTCTCTTGAGAAAAATGAAGCCCACAGGACAGGCAGGCAGTCCATGCTACACCTGTACTGATTCTGTCTATGTTAAACAGATGAGTTATTAATACAAGCATCTCCCTGTGATGTATAAAGAAAAGTGTAAAGAAAGCATAATGTACTTTTATTCATAAAATGTTTTTATTCTGACGTGCTCATCACTGACTTAAGAAAACAGAAGGCAAACACACACACACACACACACACACACACACACACACACACACCCCTGAAACAGCTATAGCATCCTGACTGGAAACATTACAGACTGACAGGGTCTGTGTACAGCGCAGGACAATATCAGTGATATGAGTGAGGTGTGGTGTATGGGTGTATACTGTTGTAGCACCAGACTCAACATATAGAGACTACAACTTGCATTTTGTTGCAAATCTTTTTGAAAAATAAATTTACTTTAAACTTTGAATCTTGTAACTTTTGATGATTTTATTTAAAAGACAATGATGTCATTTGTCACTGTCTTTTTAAAGCCTCATTTCCTTTTTTGTGCTGGTAGGGTGCGTGTGTGATTGGAGAGGGGAGGGGATGGGATGATGGTTACAATGGGATTTAGTCATACTTAACTTGCAATTGAGGGTCACCCTACACCACTTCCTTCACCCAGACACCTTTTTCATACACGAGTGAACCATTCATATTCCATCTGTTCCAGCTCTCACTCTTTGGGGAGGCTGTCAATCCCAGAGACTCGTGTGTGTGTGTGTGTGTGTGTGTGTGTGTGTGTGGCAAGGGCAGAGACAAAGGGAGAGGAGTTGTGGAAGTGGTAACACAGGAGAGCAAGTGGAGAAAGAGAAAGGAGGCTCAGCACCAGTGCTGAACTCCTGGGACCTTTCAGAAAAGCTCATTGCACATCAGTGTCGTGCCGAAACGCCGGCCACGGAAGAGTGGACGAGCAAGGCAGTGGAAAGAATGGGATGGAGAGAGGAGTAAGTGAGTGAGTGAGTCAGGGTGGGAGGTGGTGGGGGAGTGAAAACGGAAGAAAAGTACGAGAAAAAGAAAACTGAGATTGTGATCGATGTCTGAGAAAATGTCAGAGTGGAAGGAGAGAGGGAAGCTGAAGACCATTTTGACATGGTGGTAACTTCATCATCACCACTGTGGAACAAACAGCACAGTGTCCTACTGTAGAACACAGGAAGACAAGAAAAGACACTGCACAGTTTAAATTCAACAACTAGTGGAAAACATTTGCTCACTTTTACAATTTTGATTAATTTTGCATTTTTTGTTTTTCATTTAGTATTTTCAAAAGAGAAATTAGTCTGTCTATAAATAGTCCCTGACTTCTGTTCCCTCTAAAGACGTACATCTTTAAAAACAGCTCATGAATAGTTTCCTTCAGTTCAGGCTCAGTATTTTACAAAAACAAACGTGACTCAAACAGGACTAATTCAAATTGTGTATTTGTTGGTGACTATTTTCAGCAGTGGATGAATCCACATTTGGTATTCTCATGAGTATTTGTGGCGGCAGAATGGTGTTTTTGGAATTGAGTTAAAATAAACTACAGTGTGTGTGTGTGTGTGTGTGTGTTTGTGTGTGTGTGTGTTCGAGGTAATGAAGGTAACTCAGTGCAACAAAGTGGCTCACTGATGTCCAAATAGCAGCCCTGACCTAACACTGTCTGTATACTGCATATCACATTCTTTATGACCTTAAGTAAAATTTCAACAGTTAAACAGTAAATGTTAAATATTTCCACCTTCTTGTTTAAAACTGATCTAATTCTCTGTATCTAAGGCTCTTTATAAAGTGATGCATATCAATACATTTTGAATAGAGTTAAAGTTACAGTTAAAATAAAATAAACTTTTTCTGTGATGTTGGAACATATAATTGTCACTTTTATTGTTTTTATTGGTTCTTTGACTGAGTTTACTCGTCTTTATACTTTAAATCCTGCACTCTATAATGCGTGATTACTGACAGAGACACAGACTGAATACAAGGACGAGCAAGATGTGGAGGGAGTGCGGGCAGGAGGGGGAGGAGGGTGTTGAGGAGGGAGGAGAGGGGGGTTCTGCATGGCCGGGAGGCTGCACGGAGGCGACACATCTGTCGCAGTATTAACTTTCTGCTCTGTGGGGCCTGGGTGTCAATGCTAGCCGCTGGGGCCCAACTCCAGTCATCCTGGAGCTCAGATGGAACAAAAGCCACCCGAAAAACTCACTCTCTATAGTGGGTGAGGATGCAGGAGTCCCCGCCTCCACAAAAACATCCATCCTGCCTCACTAACTGTACTGTACCAATCAACTCCAGCTCCACAGTTTGTCACCCACACATCGTCAGGGCTATTGCATAATTTCAATGTTATTGCCCCAAGTGTCTCTTAGTTAACGTGTTTCAGCAGCTGTGATTGTATCTTCTCATGACGGGAAAATGAGTGACACTTTTTTTCTAGATTTCATTTCTGGAATGTAACAAAGATTCAATAATATATTAAAATAGATCATGTCAGTATACTGTGTAAAACAAGTGGATAGTAGAAGAAGAAAAAAGTATTTCTGATTTCTCATCCAAGTATCCAGTCATGCTTCATTCAGCTGAGCACAGTGTTTAAAAACACTATTATACCTTACTTAAAAAAACCAACAACCCAACATTGTTATGTTGCAACACACACACACACACACACACACACACACACACACACACACACACACACACACACACACACACACACAAAGCTGATCCCCTGGTCCACTAAACAACCATTTATTACCCATTGCTCTAATCCCAGTCTCTTGTGAGCAATATCTAAACATATATTCTCTAATGTCATTATGGTCACTTTGTCCAGGGAACTGCCCTTAGTGCCTTAAATCAATAGAGCCTGTTTAGTGTTCAATCTCAGAGGTGCTTTCTGGCCAGACAGTGGGGATTTGTTTTCTGCTGTCTCCAGGGCTGAGAGAGCCTGATATGGCCAAACTGACCCTGGAGCCCTGCAGCCCTCAACTGGCAAAAAGCCTCCGGCACTAGAGGTCCTAGATGAGTGCCCTGAGGGACACCAGGGTCACCAAGCTGCTGCTTCTCACAATGAGCTCCAGCTGCTGGGGTTGTTGTTTTTGTTGCCTCTGCCGCCTCTGTTGTTTTTGTTGTTGTTGTTGTTGAGTGGAGCGTCTCTCCCTCCACCTCTGTCTCCATTCCTCCCTCCCTCTCTCTCTATCTATCTCCGGCCTGCAGGGCATAAAGAAGCCCCATGAATTAATGAAGATGAGCGAGGTAATTAAACGTGGTGGTGATGGCGACATAGATCCTGGGAGGGTTTCAGAGGGACAGGAGGTCCACATGGGGCCTCGGCCTGCCTGCTCCGCTATTACCCTCCTCCCTTCCTCTGTCCCCCTGGTCCCCAGGATGCATGGCACACAGATATGGCTTGATTGGCCTGCTGGGCACATGGAGGAGGAGGGCTGGGGAAGCTGGCACCCAGGGGAGGTGGAGGGAGAGGCAGGATAGAGGGGGGTAGATTGAGCTCAGGCCTCACCTGTGGCCCCGGAGCCCCTCCCTGGATCCCTCCCCTGGCAGCCAGGTCACGCTACGTGGTCCAAACACCCCCTGCCTGGGGAGGCGAAGAGGAAAACAACAGCATGGAGGGAAGGGAGGTGTAGAGGGAAGGATGAGGGAGATAAGGGAGGTAGGGCAAGAACCATAGGGGCACTTCCAGGGATTATGGCCCCATGCTGGCCCACTGGGGCGCAGCCTTGATGGACGTCTGACTGGCAAGCACTTGCCCTTTTATAAGATGTGATGCTTGCAGACCACCTCGACGCCACACAGCCCAGCAGCTGGAGCTCTCAATGGTCACTCTTATCAAGCCAAGGTTTTTTTTTTTGTTTTTTTTTACCAACTATGTCAGACCCATTTAGACAGTTAATAAGATATTATGAAATTGAATGTTAAAATTTCCCTTTCCATTTTAGAGGCCAAACACATTAATAATATCTATTTTTTAGGTATTATTATGTATTATCTGACCAGTAACAATGTACATACATTCACTCCAGTTTTAACAGTCTGCAGACCAGTTTCCTTCTTCAGCTTGACCTACCACACTTAACACTCGTGTGTTAGCACTTAGCAATGAAGAGTTGCTACCAAACGTTTTAGTCAGTTTCACGTCCAGATAGTATGGTTCACATAATCTGGCAAAAATGTTGCTTTTAGTGTGGATCCAGACCTGAATCACCATGCACATCTGTGATGTGTTCAGTGATTTAAATGGATTTAATGAAGTGAAAAAGAAAAATGAACTACTCCTGGCTACTCCCACTCAACTGACTAGAGTCAGAAGAAAACTCAGTACTGACTGATTTTGGCTAAACAAAATATTGTCCATTGATTCCTAATTATAGACCCCTCAGAGGGAATTGTCCTACTTATATTGTGGATAAATAAATAAATAAAGACCACCAATTTATATTTTTGGCATTTTCCATTTTGTAATCAAAATATTAAGTTTGTCACAAGCCATAATTGTTTGCATTACTTTTTTCTATGCAATGAAATTGTTGTTGATTAGTCCAGTTAGGACAAACCTTTGATTTTCCGAGTCCATTCAGCATATAAGAACATGAATGTGTTAACAAAGAGTTGCTTATGTCTACGCTACACCCTGCAAGAATATCTGACTCTTTAGTTGCTAAATGCTCAACTATGTTCACCAACTAGTCTCCAAGTGTGTCTGTATGCTGTTTGGTGCTGACCTGTTGGAAAAGATGCTGATGAAAGTGGTGAGAGTAAAACAATCCAAAATAATAAGCTAAGGAAGGCTAAAGGGTTCTATAGACCTACGAGGAACTCGACAGTTGGTGGTAATTCTCTGTGGGTTTGTTATGTACAGTAGTCATTTTAGCCATGGTGTTCATAGTACAAGACATTGCTTTGTGCATAAGTATCTTGTGGTATCTTAAACTGTGGTTTTCAAATTTTTCTAATTTCTAATTTAACTTAAATATATGTTTATAATCTCAAGAAGAACAGATGGATTTGATGATGAACCCCAAGGCAAGGCCTGGAGGTTCTGCTCTGGTGGCTCTCTCGCAGCATTGTTAGAAGACTCAGTGGGCTCCAGCAGCAGTTCATCATTAGATCTGTTCCAGCATCATCACCCAGGAGAGCTCCCCAAACATTCTCTATGTTTATTTGTTATCGGCACCTTCACTGGACTAATTAGACAGACCTTAACTTTGGTCTTGAGCCATATTCCTGCCCCAGGTGGCAGCAGGACAAGCTCCACTTACCCCCGCCAGGCCCCCATATCCCCTAAAAACGCCAAAACACGCGTCGTCCCGAAAGCTTCTGGGAATTTGATGCCATGAGGTGGCAGGTAGGAGGTTTTGTTCAGCCACGAGTTACCATCACACACCCACACACCCATCTGCCCATAACCCCCCCCCAGTCCCCATGCACATTCTCCCCCCATGTCCCAAGATGCTGTTTGTCGTCAGCGACCCTGAAGTTTGTTATGTAAACAAAGATTTGCCCTAATTAACGGGAGGGAAGTGTCGTCTTGGGAACAGGAGGGGAGGAGCGGGTTGAGCCAGGTGGCCTTTAGTCACTCCTGCAGCCCGCCAGCATTATTTTATTTAACTACATCATTTTGACCTGTGTGTATGAATAATAATGAATAAGCAAAATACACTCAAGGAACAATGAAACATTTCCAAAACACAAGAATCAAAGAAGGCAGAGTGGCAAGAAGGAAGTGATTATGATACAATGTGAAAAAAAAGAGAGAAGTTGCAGAGGAGGAAGATGAAGAAAGGAAAACAGACACTGGCTGGGGTCCCAGCAGGGAGAGGAGGAATACCCCCTCCATCGATAAGGGAGAGCAGAAATGCACTGATTACAGAAGGGTGGTAGCGTAGAAGAACAGGTGTGCTGCGGACCCCCTCCTGGGACCACTCCACCACCCCTGGGTCTTCAGAGGGGGGGGAGGATGAAGATTGGATGAGGGGATGCAGGAGGGACAGTGGAGACGGAGAGCAAGAGAGCCTAGCTCATTAGAGAGAGTTTGCTTCTGCTAACTCACCTTCCCCTCGGGATGCGGCTAATCATCGCACAGGGATCTGCAGCCACTTAGAGACGAGGTGGAGAAAGAGAGACTTATTTAGCATCCGCTGCTCCTGTCTCTATCTATGAACCCACAATGGATTTGTCTGATCGTCCCCAAACAAGGGCCACGAGTGGCACAGCACTGTCCAATCTAAACACATTCAGCATCACTGCAGAGATGATTCAACAAAGTGCTGATATGATAATGATTCCAACTTTAACCCTCATCATTCATGTGCTGTGAGGAGAGAAAGTCCTTTACATTATGTGTCATTATGTAGAGGAATACAGTGAGGTGAAGGCTCTGTGCCTGCACTGCTGAAAACACGTATTTTAGATCTCTTCCCTCACAGAATGTGAAGATGGAAATAGTCTGTAGTAGTAAGTAGTATACATGTATTTACATGTATTCAACATTTGCATTTGAACTGGTTGGTGGAGGATACTACTACTTTATTCCATCTTATGAAGGCTCATTGCATTGTAAAATATGATTGTATGATGTGGTATTTATATATTTAAAATGACTGATGTGTTGTGGCCAACAAAAGTCTTCCTCAGTGTCAGTGTCAGCAGCAGTTTACATAGCTATACTCTCAGTTGAGTGGGAGGGTGTTTCTCTATCAGTGTGCGAGCTTGTTAGCTTGTAATATGTAATCATGAATAAAAGGGAGAAAGAAAGCGGTGATATAAGAGGGAAAAGAAGGCCCATGACAGTGTGTGTCAGTTTGAAGGACACTTCTTGGATTTGTTTAGATTTTTAGAGGCCGTATTTACTTATACATGCAACAAGCTCTTCTCAACATATAATAATGTTAACAATGTTGTCATTGTACATTTATTTTTTTAACCAAAACCTAACCAAATAAGAACATTTAATGTGAGAAATAACACCACTACTAGAATATTGGTAACATTCTCAGAATGTTTTAAGAACCCAACATTTCTATTTGGGTTATAGGCCAAATTTACTTAGCAGCAAAAAATATCAAGGTCCAGTTACCAGATGTTGGTGAACTTTCAATGTTTCATATTTTACATTAGTGGATTTATCTTGCAAAGTTAAAAAGTTTTTGTGTTGTGTTGTGTTTAATTAATGTTGTGTCTTCATTGCAATGGAATGTTTACTTAGATAGATAAGATACATACATAAATAAAGTGTAGTATTTTTAATTGCATTGACATGATGTATGCACTCTGTTTTTAATATGTAAATACACCAGAGATGTTTATTGCACAAGTATTGTAGTGACTGATTGTTACTGTTGTAACTGAATCTGAAACTCTTCTTGCTTCTGTGAGGTAATGTACCACAGGAGAGAAGTTGAGACAGGCTATGTCCAGACACAATGATCTGCAGTGATTTTCCCATTATGTTTATTATTATAATTAATGCATTATAATGTTGTAATTACAAGTGATTATGATGGAGCTTAATTTACTGTATAACAGTGTATTCTGTTGCAAACTGAGGCAGCAGAGGCGGAGTCATGTTGACTTACAGTCTCTTGTATAGGAGACAAATATCTGATCCCACTTTTCCCATAATGCAATAACAGTTGCATTAAATGATTATTGCCTGGTAGATTCCCAAATGCATTGCATTATTGATAAATAATGACATCAAATCCCTTGACAAAGCTCCTATCACTCAAAAAAAAGGCCAAAATGCAGGACTTATGCATTTCACTTACATTGAAAATTTCCATTCAAATTTACATAGGTTTAATATACATTAACTAATAAACCGAATGTGAAGAAATTAATAAGATTTATGCAATAGTACTAATAAACTCAATGTGCTTCAACTACACAATAGTATAGTCGTAGCCAGGTTTATGCATTCAATATTAATAAAGACAATTTGTTTGGCCAAACCCAACAGTGAAAATGAATGCAGTCATTTTAAGTTTATTAGTACTGTTACATAAATCTTATTACTTTCTTCACATTAAGTTTGTTAGTTATTTTATATGAAAACCATTAAATTCAAATGAATGGAAATGTTCTATGTAATTGAAATGCAAGTGGTAGTGTGGAGTGTATAGAGCCACAGAAGACATTGTGTAACTCTATTTACAGGCTGTGCTTACATTTATGAATAAACTGATTTTAACGTATAAAGTTGATGGAGTTACTTCACAACTGTCAAATAAATATACTAAAAGTATATTTCCTTCTGACATGTAGTGAAAGTATAAAGTAGCATAAAATTTAAATACCTAAAATTCATGTACCTCAGGATTCTTTAGTATTACAGTAATTGAGTGTAAATGCACACAAATGTGGGTACTCTCCATCACTCCTTTCACTGTTCACAGTGTGAGCAGCTCAGATGATGCATTTGTGTTCATGTGTTCTGTTTGGACTGATTGTCTGCAGTCTGAGAGGCTCTGATTGCAGTTACATTGTTTGACCAAGAAAAAATAAACCATGCAATCAGGCTGTTTGATGCTTTTCGTACTATTTCATTGTTTTGACAAGTTAAGATAGCTATCTAGTAAGTGCTAATTAGGTAGCATTAATGAAAACCAACAAGAAAAACTCACAGAAACAACTTCAGAACATGTTGGATGAAACCATTCAGCTAAGTATGATTTAGAGAAGTTTAGTCCTGTAAGTTCAAGTAAAGGCTACCAAGAAGTAGGAGGGTTTGAATTGTTGCAATCAAATCTTCATCCATTTTTGTGCTTGCCAGTTAAAACCATTGTTCATAAAAAAAAATTAAAAAAAGAATCATGAAAGTGGAGAAATCTGCAAGTTCACCAACTTTTCTACTTCACCAACTCACATCCATGTTACATCTCTCCATCTTGGTCTCTAAGTACCACTAGAAGTGAATTTAGCTTGACTAACATGATAGGATGAAGATTTCTGTAGCCAAGGACATGAGAAAAATCCAAATAAGAGCAGATCGACAACTCCTGGTGAGAATCCACGTGGTGCTGCTGTCAATGGAAATATCATCAGACAAAGACACCTCAGGTATAGCGGAACCCCACCCCCACCCCCAAGGACATTGTAAAGTGGTACAATACAGCTAAGACATGGAAGAGGTGGCCTCACAGCTGGAGCAACATCAAGGATCATTTCCATTTCCCAATGATTAATTTCAATTTAATATCTTAAATCAAAACCTAATTAATTTAGATACAGTTTTGATGGTTTCCTGCTACTAATACACATGCTGGTAATTAGATGTAGCCTAATGTCACCCCCCCCCTTAACGTAATTAAAACAGAAGATCCCAGCCCGTGTGAACTAATGTTAGTACAACCCAGAACAGAAGGCGGTTTGATGGTTGACAGGAAAATGTGATTTGTTGTAGGGTTGGGGATGGATGTACTTATATACTTGTACAAAAAAACCAATACCATCAGTGCTTAATGACATGACAACAACATCACAACTGAGCACTGATGAAGACCATAACAAGTGATGGAAAGCTTTAAGAAATGCCAGGAAGGAGACCTTGTGTTGATTTAATTTGTCAAAATATCATTAATATACCATGTAGGCTCTCCTGACCTATAGCAACAACATATGGTAAAAGAATTTGATCTCAAAAGTCAGCTTACTACCTTTTAGAGCTTTCAACCACAGATCATGGATTTCTCAGTGCATTGGCATCAATTTGACATGACATACATACCGAACCTACGTAGATCATGGATGCTGTGAGTGGTGTTGGGCACATGGATACATCATACATAGTGGACAGATCAGTCTTGAGTGAACCAAGTCATGTTAAAATCTATTGAAGCCTAGATTATATGAAGGTAATTCATCATTTTTACACAGTATTTCTATGTGGGAGGCATACCTTAATTGATCATTCTCAACCACAAAGTTTGGCAAGAAGAATGGAATATTATTTTCACAACCAATTAAAAGTTGAAGAACTCCATTATAAAAATTCTACTGTCTGTATCCAAGCAGAGCAGCTGAAATATTAGTTATTAATTGATATCCATTCAGCGTTGCATTAATTTGTGCAGAGGGTAAAACAAAACATATGGCTGTAAACGACAATGTATTCTGGTACTGTTCCAAACTCATCTGCAGTGCATACTGCAGATGAGTTTGGAACAGTATTACAATTTGCAAATAACAACCAGGTAGCATTATCTTAGTGAACAGATTTGTTCTCTGTGTTTGAACCATGGAAAGTTAGTCAGTTACTCACTCATGTCCACAAACGTTGCAGATTTAATGCAAATGAATCACAATAAAGTACGTGTTTAATTTTAGCTTTGACTGGAATTCATTCAATACATCTGTCTTTCTTTGTTGTTCTTCTTCAGGTCAGCATTACAGGACAGGCAAGGATTCCTCCTGTCTTTGCATTTGCGTCAGTATGTAGCCCAAATCAGCTTAACAAACACAGAGACACATGCAGCCGATGCAGTGTTTCATGATATGCAAAGATATTTTACAGGAGTTAAAATCTTAAAGTTACAGACTGAAATGATACAACATACATTATTAATCACACACTGGAGCAGCCCTGAAAAGTGTCTGGGTCATGTTTTAAATGAAGACAGGTTGGTGCTGTCTCCAAAGAGAGTTCCAGAGAGAAGAGGCTGCTATGGAGAACACTCTGTTGCTCTTGGACCGTAGACCTTAGTGAGGAGGTTGGTATCAGAGGAGTGGAGGCTGGAGGATAGAGTGTGGTGCTGCAGCAGGTCATTGAGGTAGCAGGGGTCCCGGCTCAATGCTTCTTGATATTAAGATGACTTAATATCTTATTATCTATTATTACAATTTACTGATTTAGTTTCATTAAGAATGTATAGCAGGGGCTCACAGAAATACATTCTCGAATTAAAGCGCTGCATGTCGTCTATTTAACCTGTATACAAACAGTGCAATGTGCTAGAACTGTTTTCGAAGTTAACCACATCCTGACTTCAGCTCTGTACTTAGCAACATATGATCAATATCTATCTTCTCATCATAGAAAGTCTATATTTCCTTCAAGAATAAGTTCAGCCACTGACATTTTTAAGAAATGCTTTTAACAGAACCACAACATGTTGAAGAGGCTTGCCTTGTGTTGTGTTCCTTAGACCAAATCAGATTGGATGCAAGAAGCAGCACTGTGCATCAGTTTAGAGGTTTTCTTTACCTAACAGCACTCTGCTACTGCTCAACCACTCCCTGGGGTCCTGTGGCTCTACAGCCTAATCTAAGAGGGTAATTAGAGCTGCACAAGGGGGGCATCAGCAGGGCAGGAAGAAGGGGCCAAAATCCAGCTCTTTACACACATCACATGCATTTGCACACACATGCATTGAACATTTTAATTCAGGTTTACCTTTGGTCTGCTTAAAGTGGCCATGACAGGCACATTTTTCAGCCAAGCTGATCTCCAGGTAGAGCAGTATCGGATGGTTCAGACTGATATATACTGTATGTACACATATTGTTGGGGACTGTCATGAAATAAACTTGGCTGAAATGCATCCCGTGTAGACAAGTCATAACAGCTTCAACTAAGATGGTGAACATCACTAAACATCAGCATGTTAGTGTGTTTGCCTCAATATTGCAGGTGTGTTTACCTGCTGCCATATTCTCACAATATCATTATTGAAACTCCACAAATAAATACGAATTGTAATAAGTTCTACTTCTAATAATGTCATTTTCAGGTGTGTTCTAAACCTTCTTTTTTACATGATGTACCTGTCAGTAATTTATCTTACCCAGCCTTCACTGTGTCCATTAAGCATAACTATTAAGTACACACTAAAGAAAAATTAGAGAAATTACAGTGGTTCCATGGTTATGATTGAACATGTGAACCGCTGGCCCCAAACCAAAAATAATTCATTTAGACTTTACTTTACTATTCATCCTGCAGCAGGGATGTGTCTATGGGTGGGTGCAGATGCAATGTTCAGTTCCAGCACCCCTCCCCCTTGGTACTTCTTCTAAAAAGCTGTCAATTTAGAGCCTATTTCAGGGCCAGTGATGGGGGCCAGGGTCAATGTGCTCACTTGGCATCCAGGGTTAATTTCCTTTTGTAATACCACAGTATTTTCCTGCCACTTATGGCTCCATTACCACTAAGAGAGTCCTAGAGGCTGAAATTCCTCTTCCAGTCATTAGACCTGGCCCTAGGAGCTCAAGCATAATCAAACTACCTCTTGGAGCTGTTGGGTAAAGGCTATATAAATATTCTCTCCTATCGTTCCAGCAATGAACATATACTATACGTTCTTGGCATTCATTTAATATGTTTTGGCTTGATTTGCAGGCACCATTCAACTTGAACCACGTTAAAACCACTGGTGTGTTTGTTATGGTGTAGAAACGTATAGAACTGGCTGTGTAGAGTCATTTCTCACTTCCTCATAGACATCCAGACCAATCAGAACTCCACCGCAGTTGCACTTATCACTTTCCTCCTGTGATAAGTATCTGCAACATCTCTTTAAAACCCTCGCAGAACTTGGTCACTGGAGCGCTATCTGAAGACTCTATCTTCATGTTGGTCTTCAACTCTGGAAGACGTGATGGGCAGCTTACATAATCATACCATGTGGACTATTTTAAAACGCTTTAATCTTGATCTCGTGTCTCTGGGTGAAACCATCATTGGCTTACTTTGCAATGCAAACATGCAGTCTTCTACGGAGCCCCTAAAGGGACATGGTGAAAGAAAAAAAAATGGAAGTGTTTCTGGTGCGCACTAGAAAGTTTCTCGTGCGCACCAGAAACTTTCTCGTGCGCACCAGAAACACTTTCATTTTTTTTTCTTTCACCATGTCCCTTTAGGGGCTCCGTAGTCTTCCAATCATAATTAAAGTGAATAATATACACTCAGATATGATAAGATGTATTTATTTCTCTTTTATTATTTTAAAGATTTATTTTATTGATCCCAGAGGGAAAATTTGGTTGTTGCAGTAGTACAAGGACATAATAAAAAAAAGAGGGTATGTAAAACACACAACAAGCGCTAAAATACAAACATAAAAATAAAAACTATACAAGAGCAAATAAAACAAGCAAATCAAGCTTGTCTGAATGATGTCTGTGGTCTCCATTGCTGTTGTAAAGTCTGATGAAGTGCTACAGCTTGTTGTGGAGAGGGGATGTCTTCAGACTGTCCAGAGCCAGCTTGACCACAGACCTGCCTTTGATAAGTCTGCTTATTGATCACATCATGACAAAGAGTAGAGCATTAGCTATTACGGACTGGTAGAGAATCTGCAGGAGCCTGTTAAACTGATGGGAGGCTCTGAGTCTCCGCTCCTCTGTCCTGTCCTGAAGAGGGCATCAGTGTTGTCTGTCCAGTCCAGTTTCTTGTTGATTTGGACTCCAAGGGGCCACTCTCTCCTTTTCCTCTCCATGGATGAGCAGCACAGAGGCACTCTGGGGTTGCTTGTGGCCATTAGTTTTAATTATTGTTTTTGATTTACAGAGTTCTGATGGACAGATAGCTTGTTAGTAAAGTAACTGCTAACTACTCCTAACTGTAAGTACCCAATTAGCCCTATGAGGAGCTAACTCTATTGTTTACACCACTAGCACTGGAGCATCAGACAGCTTTGGATCACCAAGTGGAGGTTAGCATAATACTAACTAAACTTAATTGAGCTAATGGGACTGCAAGCTGTACATCTAGCTGAGTTAACTAGATAATGGCAGCTACAGTTAGCAACCATTAAATGTCGAAGATGGACAAAAATGAAGCCAAAACATCTTGAACACCCACTGTAGCTGGCTGCAGTCTGAACATGAACCAAACTAAAAACAGTTTTCTGTGATTTGATGTTCTTATCACCCTAAAGTATGTTCAAGAGTTTATCTTTCTGATACATTTGGTTTTAATGAGTTGATTAGTTTATAATTAGTTTACAGCAATTTGATAAAAGGAGGTTTCACATTGTGACTGACCATCTTGCGATTGAGACATCCAGGTGTCTGGACAGGACCTTGATAACACAGCAATAACAGTGATCACCACTGCATCGACTGGCTCCAAATGAGGTTAACAGTTAAAAATAGCAGTGGCTGTATATTTTGGCACCGTTTTTATACATTGGGAGGGAGTTGCTCCATCTTTATATACAGTCTACGTTAGCAGTAGTTTGTGGTTACTTTTACAACACCCAGATACATTACAATCCAGCATCATGTATAGCTTTTCCACCTAATCCTTGTCACATCTGTGATATATGACAAGCATGTATTTGGTCTTTGCAAAAAGGAAATCTAATCACAAATGGTCACTCGAGATGCATGCAGAGAAGCACTGCCAGTTGTGATGAAAAAAGGAACCAAACCTTGAAATACACTTGAGACAACTGATATAGATTACAAGACGAACTGAAGCCAATAGTTGAGTCTACCAGTTAATTAATGTACAGTGTATAAACATATTATTCAATTATTGTGTAATTTGACTACAACCAGATCATTGTGGTTTATCAAGCCAAAGGTCATTCATCATTGATCAGTTCTTTTTTTTTCCTTCATCCCCATATCTCTTCTCTTCATCACTCAACCATCTTTCCTTCCACCTTTTTTTTCTCTATTCACCACTCTCATCCCTAAATTTATCAAACCCTCTTCCATTTGTCTTCTCCATCCATCTATCTCTCCCTAACATTTGCCTCTTCTCAACTCTCCCTCCCTCCCTCCACCTGTCTTTCCCTCCCCTCCCCTCCTGTTCTCTGACTTTCAGAGAACAGAAGCTGGCTTAGAGGGGGGAGAGGCGAGAAATCAATAAGCCATGATTTATTGATCACTAAAAATGATGGCACTCATTAGCCCCCCAAAGGGACCTCAGCGTTAAGCAGATGACAAAATGTCACCCTTCCTTGCCCCACCCCACCCGGCCACCCCTCCCAACAAAAGAAATGATCCCTGGCCACCATCAAGTGCCCCTCAGATGATATGCAAGGGGAAGAGAGGAGAACCACCTCTCTTCCCCTTGCATATTATTTGATTTTTGGGATTCAGGACAGGAGACCTGACAGTTAGTTGGCAGTAAGTTGGACAGATTGCTGTCATTCTGGTCAGATTTCACCGACATCTACAAACATAATTTTCCTTTTAACAGCATTTTTTCCCTTTGTTTTGTTTTGTTTTTTTGTTTCCCTTCTGGTCAATTAAACAACTTATCAAAAAGGTTCCAGATATCGGTCGTGACTAAGAGAAAGAAACAGATGATTCACATGAAAGAGTGAGAAGTTCAGCAGTTATAGAGGAAGTTTGTACAGAATGGTGTTCCTCCATATTGAAAACCCAGCTGAGGAGTGTGGTGTCTTTCTGCTGCAGGGTATGTCGAACAGGAAGAAGACCTGGAGATCAGGTATGATATATTTCATACATTTTTTCTCCATGCTGTAAAGTAGACCTGAGTCTTAAAAGATCGCTGCATGCCTAACAAAAGCTGTAGACTGTTAGAGAAAGATACACTTATTCAAGATTATCAGTGAAAACAATCCAAAGATTGTACTTTCCACCATTGATCACCTTTAAACTCTTCTTAGCTTTATGAACAAACATAAGATAAGATTTTAATATCTGAGGAATAACCATTGATATTAATGATCAAAAACTGTCACTGTTAATACTCTCTGAGAAATCTAAATTGTGACGGGGAACTTATAGACTACGGAGCCCCTAAAGGGACATGGTGAAAGAAAAAAAGGGACATGGTGAAAAAAAAAAAAATGGAAGTGTTTCTGGTGCGCACCAGAAAGTTTCTCGTGCGCACCAGAAACACTTCCATTTTTTTTTCTTTCACCATGTCCCTTTAGGGGCTCCGTAATAGACATTTTCCCAGATGCACATAACTCTTTTTGCTTCTTGACTCGACAGAGTAGAATGTAAGACTTGCAGACTTAAACATTGTATTATATATAAACACATATCAGAGGATATTCTGTTAGCCTCAGTGACCTCTCTGGAGGTCTCTGAAAAACATAGCCACGGATAGCCTTTTTGATATTGTGCAAAGGCCTATCATGCTTTATTAATATCATGCTGATGACACTCAGTTGTACTTAGCAGTAGTGCAAGATGACTAACGTTCTGAATCCTATTATGAATTGCTTCTCCAGCAATTTTCTTAAATGACATGAAGACAAAACACAAATTCTTGCAAGTAGTACATGTGAACAGAGACAAAATATTTTGAACAAACATGAACGCACTACAGAACATGTCTTAAACAAACCAATCAATAAAAATGTGTTTTTCTTGATTCTGGGTTATTTTACTCAATTTTAAAAAGACTGCCTTTCATCACCCAATATCATAGAAATGTTGCTAGAGGTAGAGCCCACCTTACAAAAAAAAAAAAAAAAAAAAAAAAAAAGCGTTTTAGCATCATTAGACTGGCTGCATTGGTCACTGAGAATTCTTTTACCTTTTCATAAGCCTCTTAATGGTTCAGCACCTTTTCTGCACCATTTTTGATTGCTTATCCACATATCTTCCAAACCATCACATTAGGTCTTGTAGTGAAGGCCTGCTAAATGGTGAAATCATGTTTTTTTATATTAGTTGCTCCCTGAGTTACTCCATAGATTCAGCCTCTATAGGGGGACATGACATAATAAGTTTGAGAACTACAACATGTCATTGCTGATTTACTTTGCTATACTTACACTTGGTCACAGAAGAGTGCTCTGACCTCATTTTCTTTTCTAATATGAATATTGTGTAGACTGATCCTGGCATAAAAGCTAATTGGTGAATCTAAAGCTATATATACTGTATATACAGCATCGTAGGGATGGATGACGCTATCAATGTTAGATTCACCAAGTGACTGCTGATCTAACACATCATCCTTAAAATCGGTTTTAACTACATGTGATAAAAGACAGAATACAAGCACATGCCATCTAAGAAAAACTAAAAGAAAATGACTGGAAACATGCTAAACGTGTTGATAGCAACTTTGTCAAGAAATGTCCAGTAGTCCAAATGTTTAGAAGAATGCAGGTGGTATATAAGGATGCAAATGTGTTTAGAAGCTGGAGCTAGCCACTTTGGAAAGTATTCTGACACAAAAAATGTCATGTTTGCTTCATGTAGATGAAGTTTTTCTTTGCACTCAGTGTCCAGTCAAGCTATGCTGTGACTTTGATAGTTGTCCTTCATCATGGGGTTTGATGAGCTTATAGTGTGTTTGTGCATTCCAATGCACACATCTTAAGTAGTGGAGTTTCTCTCCACAGCCCTACTGCTTTCTGGACAATTCCTCATGTCCAACTGTGTGTGTGTGTGTGTGTCATTTGGAGGAAGGGAGGGGCTCAGGCAGGGCCCCAGGAGGGGGTGACTGGACGCTTCATCACCCGATGGCCAACCTCTCATAATGATGCATGAAGCCCAGCAGGACGCAGTGCATGGGCCTCTGAGGCCAATGCCACAGACACACACACACACGCGCACACACAAACATACACACACACACACACACACACACACACAAACACACACACACACACGCGCGCGCACGCACACCATAAAGGGAACTCCATCCAGTGTCATATGGATTGGATTGCGGGCAGGAGTGGTGTTTACCAGAAGAGGTAAGAAACATGCTGAACACAGAAACAAAGTTAGTGATAATAGACTTCCATTCAGATAAATCTGAAAAAAAAAACAACATTTATTTGCAGGTTGTTTGCAAACTTTGTTCTGCCTCTGTTCTGTTCTGCATCACAGTTAAGACGAAGACGAGACGAAGTAGAACATCCCAACTCAAGACACAAGAAAAAAAGAAAAGACTGGACATGCAGTGAGATGATGTTTCTGGATTTTTTGTCTTCATCGGTTGGTTACTTAAACATGCAACAAAAGTCCGAATAAAAGCAGGAGCAACTTGGTATAACCTTGAGTGCCAGAACATGCAACATGCAATTATCATTCAGTTACCTGACTAAATAATAAAGCCTCCCAGGTTTTGATCATTCAGAAATATCATGAAATAACTAAAACATATCATGAAGTCTGTTGCATTTTGCGTTTTATATTAGTACCATTGAGGCTTCAGAAAACATCAAGAACACATATGACAAAGAGCTGTGAGATAAAAAGCTTGTCGTTTTTCACAGTAAGACATGCTTATTCAATTCAGAGAATTTTAAGAACTTTTAATGTCTTCACGCACAATGACAAAAAAACATCAAACATCCATGATGAAACTCATGAGGATGGCCTCAGAAAACAAAGACCATTACAGTTACAACCTCAGAAAATGTAATTAGATTACGTAAATGATTCACAGACTCACAAACACATCTCCATGACAACTACTGAGCATATTCAGTACAGACCATGGGTCATCATGAAATGCAGCTTCTACCTGCTCTAGATTTTTCATGTTGGATTGTATATTTAAAAAAAAAAAAAAAAGTGGTCGAATGATTAGTACATTTATGAACAAAATTAAATTCCATGAATGAAGATCACAAAGAAAAAGTAGTGAAGTAAGTCAAGTATCACCAATCACAGATAAATGAGTTGTATGGAAAAAGTACTAAAAGTGGGGCACTAAGAGGGATGTGTAGTGTGTAGTATAAGTGTGTAAAGTGCTACACTCAGAGCCAAACTAATGCCAGTGCTTCATGTTGAAGCAATATCATAGAACTCATGCAGGCAGCAACATGTGTGACTCCCATGCATCATGGAAAAAGTTCCAGCTTACACAAGGCCATTCCTCAGCAAACGAGTGGCAGAGAGCATGCAGTAGCTGGGCTCAGAGGCCTCTAAATATGTTGTAATGGCGTTCATGGTGAGTGCTCAATCTGCCCACCATTCACTGTGCCTCTTCTAATAAACTCTGTAAATGAGGAATTCCGCTCCCCACCACTTGTTGATTTGCCAAACTGTAAAAAGAAGAGGGGAAAAACTTCTCTGGCTCACATTGTCTCGTTTATTGAGCTCTGGAGATGCTTAGTCCTAATTATATCATATCTTAATTATGTGTGTGTGTGTGTGTGCACTGTGGTGTTGCATGCAGCAGGAATGTTACAAGCCAAAGGGAAGTGGTTTAAACCAGTTGAAATCCAGAGGCCAGCACTGGTGAAAGCTTTATTAGTCCTTTAACCTTTAGTAGAGTTTATAATCACCACTGCAATGACTTTATATCATCTAAAGCATGTTATTATTAATAACCTCCAACAGCACACTTCAATAAAAAATAATCTCATAGTCTAAATGTAATGTGGCTCGGAGGTAGAATGGGTTGTCCACTAATCAGCTCCTCCACACAAAAAAGAATTCATTGGATGAACATAATTTTATCTTGCCACCTGTATTCAAGTTTCAAGTTTCAAGTTTCAAGTTTTTATTGTCAGAACTGCAAATGTACAAGACATACACAGAATTGAAATTACGTTTCTCTCTGTCCAAACGTAAAGATGTAAACATATATATAAAATAAAATAAAATAAAATTAGAATCGAATAAATAAAATATGAAATAAAAATATAAAATAATAGATAAAAATATATACAATATATACAGCAGAGTATTTTTGAGTCGGTAAAGTGGCTGGTGCCTTTTGGGGGGGGGGGGGTCAGCAGTGTCCAGAGTTTGTGGGGGCAGCGGGCGGAGAAGAAAGGGGGGGCAGTACTGGGAGGGAGTTCAGCATCCTGATGGCCTGGTGCATGAAGCTGTCTCTCAGTCTGCTGGTTCTCGCCCGGAGGCTCCTCATTCTCCTCCCGGAAGGCAGGAGGCTGAAGAAGTGGTGGTTGGGGTGGGTGGGGTCGCCCACGATGCTGATTGCTTTGCCGGCCAGGCGTGTGCTGTAAATGTCCTGGAGGGAGGGGAGGGGGGGCACAGATGATCCTCTCAGCTGCTCTCACTATGCGCTGCAGGGTCTTCTTGCAGGATGCAGTGCAGCTGCCATACCACACAGTGATGCAGCTGGTCAGGATGCTCTCGGTGGTTCCACGGTAGAAAGTCTGTAGGATGGGGACTGGAGCTCTGGCTCTTCTCAGTCTGCGGAGGAAATAGAGGCGCTGCTGGGCTTTCCTGGTCAGTGATGCGGTGTTGCTGCTCCAGGAGAGGTCCTCAGTGATGAGCACACCCAGGAACCTGGTGCTGCTCACTCTCTCCACTGCAGCACCATTGATGGTTAGTGGGTGGTGCTGGGTGGGGGCTCTCCGGAAGTCGACAACAATCTCCTTCGTCTTCTCCACATTCAGAGAGAGATTGTTGTCTCTGCACCACTTGGCCAGTCGGCTCACCTCATCCCTGTAATTTGACTCATCATTTTTGTTGATGAGCCCCATTCCATCTAAAGAAATCAAGTTAAGTCAGTCTATCTTGACTGTGTTAGTCTGATTTAAGAAAATTAAGTTCAAGTGCAACACAATTCAGTCATGTTGGATAAACTAATATAGCTTTTGTCTCTTATACTAATGTAAATCTTGTTTAGTGGTCTTTTCACTGTTAGTGTAAGCAATATGTTTAACTAAATTACCAAAAGATCCACTAACATACATAAAGAACATGCAACCATTGTCTTATTGTCTTTGATGCATCCACAGTATGCAACAGTACAACTTAACTGCTGACTAAAACAGTGTTTAAATCCACTAAATCCTTTCAGCATCAATTAAAGCAATTTTCTTCAAGACTCACGTTGTCCGTGTCAAATATTAACCATATGATGCATTTGGGAATGCTGTATTCAGAGTTCAACATTTACAGTCTTGCAAAATTTAAAGTTTACCATTCAACATTTTTTTTTTTCAACCTTTGTCACAAATGCTTGTAGAACAAAATAATTAAAACAATCTTCCAGGATATGTGTCATTTCAAGTTTTAAAATTCTAAGAGCAACGACTAAACTTCTGAATACATTTGTAAAAATGCAATACGATGTATGCATAATTATAAAAATATGCATGTTATCATTTAAAAACTGAAACATAAACACTGAATTATTACAGTTATCAACACATGCACACTGTTTTTTGTTTTTGTTTTTAAATCAGAAACGGTGACAAATTACTTTTATGTCAGAAAATATTTGTAAATAATACTCAACTTTAGGAGCTCAAAGTGCAAGTATGACTGCTCCACTCACAGAAACTGTTTTTGAAAACTCATATGAATACAACCGCTCCAGCCACAACTGTCCATCTAGTAAAACCAGTCTAGATGTGTGTTGAAAAACACTGTTCTGTGTCATTTCCATTTTTAACATATGCGCTAAACTAAATTGTTTGTTGGAACATTTTTCTTCTAATTTTGAACTTTCAAAAACAAAAATCTACATTGGCAGAAAAGTGGACAAATGCCATGCTTGCATCAATCATCAAGCTTATTAGCCTATATCTTATAGCCTATAAGCTTGTTCTTCAGGAACTGTGCCTTGGATGACAACCTCTGCCCATCCAGCTCAGGTTCAGACAGTATATCAGTCCAAATAACACAGCACAGGCAATCGCAGTGTCCCCCAAACCACTGAGGACCTCCACACCTTCAATCAGGACACCGATGTCCTCTGGATCATCTCCAAGGTCTGCCTTCTTCTGTATGAGGTACACTCCCATCACAGTTTGCTCCACCGAAGTGTTGGCCTCAGTGTCTGTGTCCTATGGAGTAAAATATGACAATATATACATTTGATATGAGTGTCCACACAACAGTGTGGAAATAGACTTAGAATTTAATGAAGAAAATAAGTACAAATTAAGTCGTACAGTTGGAGATGTAGCCAGATGCGCCGACAGGTAGGTACAGGTGGAGAGCTACAGGTGGAGAATGGCCTTCAAGTGTCAGTATGAACCGGGAGCAAGCTGACTGGCTAAGATTGTCACACTGTTTAGTTTAGTTTTTGTTTTTTTTGTCAACGCAGCTTCTCTCTGTAGTCCAGTAAGTCACACAGAGGTCACCGGCTGCTAAAAGACAAGACAAACAAAAAAACAAGACAATGTGTAGGACAAGCAGACATAATGCTGATCAAATCCATAACGATCTGGCGCACACGTTACTTAATTGCCAATATAAATATTAAAAAAAAAATTTTCCCCCCCCCCCCCCCTCTTCTCAGCTCGTTTTTCGGGCCACAGAATGATACGATATCCTTAAGCTTGAGCTCTGACCCAGTGTTTAAATAAAAAAAACTGATGATAGCCATAGCAAAGTTAAGCTAACATTGAAACTAAAATATGTTTTACAAATGTCTAATGTGTACAATTTATCACTCACACTGTTCAAATAAATGCATTCCTGTATATATGTCTGAATTACTTACCTTTAATATCACGAATGGCAAACAATTCTTGCATGTGCTGGCGGTCAAACTTTCCACTCCGACTTCCAGAACTTTCTCTGCATCCGGTGGGTGCAGCGCATGTGCAATAGCTATCCCTGTCAGAGTCATTGATTTGAAGGACCTTGTTCTCATTGCATTGAAATAAATGAATCTAATTCATCTGAATTTTCTTTGATTGTTAAACAATCAAGAACAAGTCATTTAATGGAGATAAACATGATTAATTTATTTAATGCAAACTAATTTCTAGTTTGCTAATCAAACACATGCCCTGGGTGACTTTTTTGAGTGCAGTCTGCATGTCGAAGTGTCCTTGGGCAAGATACTGAACCCCACATTGCTCCTGAAGGCTGTACCATCAGTGTGTGAATGTGTATGAATGCCTAGCTCCTCAAACTGATGAGCAGTTGGCACCTTGCATGGCAGCTAATGCCATCAGTGTATGAATGTATGAATGGGTGAATGAGATATGTACTGTAAAGTGCTTTGAGTGGTCAGAAGACTAGAAAGGTGTTATACAGTCCAAGTACAGTCCATTTACCATTTAAACTCTTTCATACAATTGTATTTCTCCATGTTGATGAAAAAATAAAAGATATGGAAAAAAAGTGAATTTCCTTCTACAAAAACATGAGAGTATCACATTGCTATGAGGTGTGAGGGAGACAGAGTGGAAAGAGAAAAATTAATTTGGCCAAGTGGTCAACAGACGGAGTGCTGAAGGCCTTGATGTTCATCCCACATGGTGTTAAACACTGCCTCTGGACCGCCAGACGCCTGGTCACTTTAACTGCCTCCAACTGAAGACATACATGCATAAATGAAAAAAAAGCTGCCACTCTGAGAAATATGGGCTTCTGTGCTGATTTGTTTCACTTAGTTCACTTAGAAGATGGGAAAGTTGTAATAATTTATGCTGATTTTAACATAACAGCAATGCATCGGTGCGTGCATTATGTCAGCAATCAGTAGTAGAAGTTGACTGGTATTGATGGTAGCGTGTCACTGAATGCAGCTTTTGTTAATGGGACTGGCACGCAGACAGATCAAAATTGTAAACCAATGGGGATTTTCCAGAATCTGAATTAACAGCCAAACCTATTCTTTTGTAAGATTTGTAAGTAGTTTCCAAGGGCAAGCATGAATTGTAGATTACACTGACCACGATTCTCTGAATGAACCCAGTCGAGACTCTCAACCATCACCAGTGCCCGAATCACACACACACACACACACACACACACACAGATACACCCTTAGCAGACAGGACAGCGAGACACTGTCTGCTGCCGCTGTATGCTCAGACGCAGTACGCTACATAGAGCCTTACTGGCCCCCAAGCCACCCCCAAAGCCTGTGACCACAGGAGTGAAAGGGCTGCTCAAGTTAGTGCACCAGAAGAATGGTGCCCCAACACAGGCCTCTGACAGCCGGGTCACCAGAACTGTTAGGGAACCACAGACAACACCTATCACTGGTCTCAGAATTGGTCTCAGTCTTCCATCCTTTGGGGCAGGTTGCAGGTGATTAGAGAGACTGCTACAGTTATAGCTAGCACTGATTTGAAATTCACTAGCTTAGTTAATATGCACAGCCGGGGAAATCTTCACAGTGCAGACTGACAGACTGATCCCTGTCTACAACACTGAGACTCACATCTCCCTCCCCCATTACTCACAAGTTCTCTTTCCCTAAATATGTGAATCAAAGAAGGACAACAAACAAACTGCCAGTGGAGAGCCCAGCACTTGCCCTGTGCCTACTCTTCACCCACCCTTCACCTTGCTACACTTACATGATGTCTGGACAGCTTGCTCTGGCTGTCCAGTTTGTGAGTAGCTCGTCTGGTGAGTGGAACTTGGTCACGGTTCCTTGCCAGGTCTGGCTCTAAGCCTGCTTCTTTCACGTGTGGCTCTGTGTCTCACCCCGTCGCTTACTGGTCTACTGCTGGCTGTCATGTGGTGAAGGGGGGAATGCTTGCATAATGAGCCTGGAGATTGCAGCATGCTCTGCAGTTAGTTATTGTATTCTCTATGACTAGTTGTCACAGCTGGGTCCTTCTTCTCTCTTCTTCCCTCAAACTTCATCATGATGCGCCTGTAAGTTTACTGGAGATACAGAGAATGACTAGTCAGGAACCACAACACATGGTCCTCACCTGAACTGAAGGTTTAAACCTGCTCCTCTTTCCCCACAAACAACACACACAATACATGTAAGTAAGAAAATAAGTACACTTTCATTTAAATCATTAAAATTACATCCACAGCAAAATAAGAAAATAAAATGTAAGACAGATGAACTAAAAATACCTAAAACATAATACATGCAGAAGGCCACAGCCTCACATGAAGACATTTATTTAAATGTTATTTAGATCTCTGGCTCTTTCTGAGACAGTTCTGAAACAGTTCAATCACACTATGATCCAGGCTCTCTATATCATTTTTGGCTACATAACTGTGATCTTCTATAATATATTCAGTCTGCTTTGAGGGCTTGTCACTATATGTGACTGTGAAGGCACATAAACATTCCCAAATTATAAGAGTCAATGGACTTCACAATTTTGATCATTGACATCAACCAGATGAGTTCTGCTGCTTTACTTTGTTTCTGCTGTCATTGTGTCAATTTAACACCATTTATTGTAATATGATTATGTTAACATTGTGGGCATGTAAGTATGCTGGTGCCTGCATGGCAGTAGAGTCCTCGTCTTATTTATTTAACCACAGGTTTTTCAATATATTTGTCGTATTCTTTTGTATCTGTGCTTCATACAAAAGAAATGATTAAATGGCCAGTCACATTCACTGTCAACTCAAACTCAAAGTAAATGTATTTATATAGCCCAAACACGTCACAATTCTCCTGAGGGGGCTTTATTGTCTGCACAGCATTTAACACCCTGGCAGATTGTTCATTGGTGGTAATAACATTGGCATGGCTGTTCATTTCATGATGTGTTATTAACAGCAAAGGTGAAGCACCAGCAGTGCCCTCTGATCTTCAAAAGGTTATTCAGTTCATCAGTCCAAGGATTCTATTAGCTTGAGACAATCTTAGCACAGTAAAGGATTCAAGTTTATTCATATGTTTTTTTATTGTTGTCAACAGGTCCACATACATGTCCTGCTAGCATAACAATGAAAATGAATGAAGTGTAGATCAATCCACCAGAATAGTTTATGTTGTCTAGAACAATCGCACAATTTATTCATGTTTCAGCGATGTTTGCCAAAAGTTACAGTGTTCCACTGTTTTAGGAAATCGCTGACTTTTTCTGACTAGTTTTTAAAGATTTATTCCTTCAGTAGAAAACATGAGCTGTGGAGCTCAGAGCCACAGATAGGGCAAGGAAGTCAGAAAGTAAAGACAAACAACTACTAACAATAACATTGCTTTTGGTCTATTCATGGGATATGTTGGCAATCAGGAGAAATGGATAGTGTCAGCTTATCCTTTAAAACTGACTTATTAACTTAATGAATCCCTACATGGACAAACAGAATGACCAAAGGCTCAGCGTTTGGCTTTCCCGTCGCTCACATTCTTGTAAGGCAGAAGCTCGTCTTTGGCCAGAGAAATAAAACTAGAAGAGAAAAGAAAAAGCAGGAGGCAGGTGGAAAAGAAAGGCTGTGATGTAGTTTGTGTATGCTGGTCGGAAGCTGCTACCAAAGGGTGTACACACACATTAGCATAAAACAGCTTTGCATATGATCTGAGCACTTTCTGAGACGACAGAGAAAGGAGAGAGGGTGTTGAGAGGCAAGAAAATAAAGCTCTTGCTATTTTGCAAGCCTGAGACGATCACACGTTGTCAACAGCACCTCACATAACCACCACCACCAATCCCCCGCCCACTCACACCCACACACAAACACACACACACACACACACACACACACACACACACACACACACACACACCAACCCACCTACCCAGCCCTGGATCGACTTCTAATCCTCCTCAACACATACTCACAGAGCAGATAGGTACTCTCATCTTTCTGGACTCTGGAAGTCGGTGGCTGTTTTTTTTTTTTTGTTAGTTTTTTTTTCTGGTTTGTTCCATGCAGCAAAAAGCACACATGGATATTTTAAACAGTAATGTGCTTCCACGCTTTGTGTCACCAGCTTGTGTTGTGTTTCAACATTACAGTGGCCCTGCAAACAAAGCCAGCGTCCTGATCTCAACCCTGTTCAACACCTTTGGGATGAGTTCTAACTGAGAGCCAGGAGGCTTTATCATCCAGCATTAGTGTTGGACCTCACTAATCCTCTAATGCAGTGGTACTGGCTGTGCTAGTGACATAGAGCCACTGCAGGCGGGGCATAAATGACCAGGAGAAATATCATAAGTTAACCTCACTATGTGTCACTGTTTGATGTTTGATAAAGTCCAATGCTTTAACCAAATTACTACAAGTTAGGTTGTCAAGTCGCTCCTAAAAATATGATGGGCACATTTACATAAGGTTAAAACATTAAATACAATCATGATGAGCAATGCAAACACAATTAAGTTCCTTTACAGTCTGCGTTGTTGGACACTGGATTTCTGTACTGCTACAGGTCAAAACTTTATGAACAACTTTCACTCTTTCTGGCAACATTATTTTAAAAGGTACCATTTAAATAAAATTTTATTTTGTCACTTAGTAAATTGGACCTGTTGAAAGTATGCATGTGTTCACAGAGTGCAGCTGAGGAACTGGTTCAGTGGTTTGGAAGAGGCTGTTTGTAGTGAGTGTGTGTCAGCCCTGCTTTTGTTCTGCCTCCAGCAAGGAGCTCATCACCACTGCAACATGTCTGAAAGCACACAATATCAAAATGACACAGTAATGAGAAGATTTTATAGCACTGTGCTACAAACCTTTAATGAAAGAATGTCATGACTGCTCACTAATAGGAAAAAAAAAAGCAAACTACTACAGAGGTTTCTGTTGTGATGAGTGATGAGCACATTTGAATCTCTTCACCAAAAATCTAGTTTGTCCTTGTTCTCCAGGATGTTGGGAGAATGTTGATGTAGCCAAGTTATACAAAGCTGCTGAATAGTTTTCAAAAGTAATTGGAGAATGCAGCAGAAGTGAGGCTGATTCTGACCCTCCTGCCTCTAGCAGTATGTCGCAAGAGCTCTTCCATAATGCACCTTTGAAGCAGATGGATTAGTTATTTGGCCTCTTAAAGACTTGTTTTCTGTGTTTTCTGTGTTTGTACATGCATGTGGAGTTTTCTCGTGATATCAGTGCTGACATGATTCCATCACTTCTGTCTGTCACTTCTGACAAACATATGCACTAAAACAAGCAATGCTTTACTGTGTGTGTGTGTGTGTGTGTGTGTGTGTGTGTGTGTGTTCAGAGACTCGCAGCAGCTCTTAGCTCATTAATGCAAACACGCTGCTAAGCACAGGTTCTGCAGAGCTGCACCACTGACTTCCACAATCTACCGGGAGACAGACCAACATGTCTGCCTTTTTCCTGGCTCCACTGTCTCTCTTCCGCTTGTCTGTCTGTGTCTCTCGCTCATGGTGTCCCCCTCAGGCTTTACACCTCTTCAGTCATCACTTTTGCCTTTCTCCCTTTCTTCTTCTTATATTCTTGCCCATGGCATAACCAGTCATTCTTTGAGGGTACTGTGCCCCCCCCACACTAAGAAAATATCAACCTTTCTACCCCAATATAACATGAACAAATGATAAATATGTCCTCCTCTCATGGGCTTACTTAAACATACATAGCACTGTTAAAGGGATAATAATGCCATTTGATCATAAATTAATTTTATGTACAGTAATTAAATTATATACCACAGTTACACGCTTGATTCTTGCACTCTGTATGCTTTACTCTTCATTTTCTCATGCTTCAACATCTGCCAACACTTTTTGAACCCCACACGAGTGACCCTTCAGAGGTCACTCGTGTGGGGCTCAAAAAGTGGGGTTCAAAAAACCCACTGCAACACAAAATAATAACCACCATATGCTATTAATTTTTTACAGCCATGTAACGTTCTCCCATAGTGATTCAAAGGTAACAGGCCTGTGTTTGGGTGCATTTCATTGTGGATCTTCTACCTAAAGTGTTGTATTGGTAATCTATCATTTCTTGTTATCGCCAGATAAAATTGAAAGATTGATAGCAGGTGTTACTTTCAGTAGATATGGAAATATTAATAAAATATTCTGTCTTTGGACCAGCCAGTAGCTAATATTTCTGTGCTCCAATAAAAGTGAATTTACAAGATGAGTGCTCAGCTGCTCCTGGCGTCACGCTGAGTCCAGTGAAGACCCGCTTCTGGGGCGCTTATGAACCGGACCGATGGGCTTTGAAACATTGACTAGAACTTATTATAAAAGGTGGGGTCACTTCTGTTTTAGTTATAGTTGATTGTTGAGGTGACGTAAATAGCACCAAGTGGCTCAGAGCCATTCACACAACACAACAGATTTCTTTATCCTCCGGGTTTTCAAATTAAGGATATCATGTGTTTGCTTTGTTTCCATCTATATTTGTCACCCTGTGAATCAGCATGACTTTCACCACTGATCTTTCATGCTGTACATAAGTCAACAATGTCATCAATTTATCAATAATCTTACCCTCAGTCATGAAACCTTAAACCAAACCCACCCAATCAGCTGTTTTCAGCAGAGTAGCACAGCCTCAGGCAAAAAGCAGAACAGACTGAATCAAATGTTATCAAAGCAGAAAATGCTTACATCACACATCACTTCCTGAACACGCATCATTCTGAACTGCTGCACTTCAGCTGATTTCAAATGGGTGTGGCAACGTCCACAGTCAACATTCAACATGGTGGACAGTACAGGGAAAGTTAGGCAGCAATTTACATTTCTGTGAAAATGTCATTGGAAAGCAGGCTTGAGCTTGGCCCCAATATCCAGTAATCCACTAATCTAAAGAACATTTACTCAGTGTGTCTGTTTCCTCCACTTTCCCTCCATGTTTCCTTCTCCTCCTGTGCTGATGTTTATTGTTTGTTTGAGTGTCCCCTCCCAGACACCTCCCTCTTATTCCCTACGACACGCTAATCACATATTTTTGTCACAAAGTACAAATGCGTGTGTGTGTGTTGGGCCAGGTTGACTGACAGACGGCCTCTGTAATAGCAGGTGTTGCCGTGGCAATGTCGAACAGCTTGTCTTCCCTTACCCAACTTTGGCTTTGCTCTCTGGAGGCCAACATTAAGACAACAACCACACATACAGCCACACACACAAACAAACACACACAGTCACAGTGAATGCAGATATGCCCATAGTATCATACACACACACACATGCACACACACACACTCATTATGCCATTGTCATCATTACAGTCTTATATGTTCTTTCTTTCTTTCTTTCTTTCTTTCTTTCTTTCTTTCTTTCTTTCTTTCTTTCTTTCTTTCTTTCTTTCTTTCTTTCTCATATCATTTCAATTTAATTAAAATAACTTTATTTTTAAATTATACCAAGAATTTTTGAAATTATATTTTCATAATATAAAATAGAATATTTGAAAAACTGCATTGAGTCAAAAGGTACCAAACAAACATAGTGTACATTGATTACAAATCAGCAACAAGACACAATTAAACGTCATGAAAACTAAGAAATATTGCTGAAGATGTTTTCAAATTTAAATGATTTTTGAGGAACATTTCTGAATAATTCTTGAAAGGACGTCGCTAATCTTCCGTTCATTGATTTGTTTTTGCGTTCAGCCAGTGGTGGTGCACTAAAAAGGGACTTTTTTGAATCACTGGACATCTTAAACTGCACCTGCCTCGTCCCTTTCTCTCTGCCTCAGAATGAGGCCCACTGTACAGGCGGGAAATATCATATTCATACTGACAGATTTAGCTGCTATGTGGTCATGTAGTAATTTGAGTATGACAGAACTACTTTTCCGTGTGACACTTCTATAATATGTTTTATATTTTTATTTAAACACCACAGATAGTCTTTAAATGCTGTAAATGAAATTTACAGTGAAATAACAGTTTTGTCATGTGATTTAAAAAAAAAAACTTTATTTAAATTAAGACAATATGCATATGTTGCATTCACTTCATTCATTAATACTTCTGTGTGTATTTGATTTTCCTCAATCTTAAATGCATCCTCTTTCTTCCTTTCCACTCTGATTCCTTTTCTTTCCATCCTCTGTTCATTTTAGACTCCTGGGTTGTATGGTAAATTTCCTTACAGGAAGTTAGAAGACAAGAGAGCAGCACGGGGACGAGTGACTCCTCTGTGTTTAATAAAAAGACAAGAGCCTCCTCCCTCACCTACTGATACCTTGAATGCAAATAATTGTTCTTCATTTTCCACACAGGATTACTTTCCCTCTTTCCATTCTCCCATATTAAAATGTTGCTATATATAAACTGTGAGGAAATGTTCCAAATTATATCTATTATTGGTCAAACCTGCAACTTACACACAGTTTTTAAAGGTTGCATGGTATTTATCCTTTTTCCCCACAAACACACACACACACACACACACACACACACACACACACACACACACACACACACACACACACACACACACAGCACTCCCCATGTGTTACACACACCAATTAGAAAATCTTGACAAAAGCTCTAAATTAACTCTCTCCTTTTCTCCAGCAAAGTGGAATTTCCTCTGCACAGATAAAGCTGTGTCCATTCTAAGAATCAATAATCCGTTTATAAATATGTTATTAATAAAGAGTTAAGCCGCATATATATTTCATGGCAGAGGAAAGGAGCGTTTCCCTGAGGCCATGGGGCTTTACTCCGTATCATTCATTTATAATTAATCTGCACCACTTGGGACTTGGTGAATTAGGAATCACGCCACAGACCGGAGCGCTGTTCTGTTCTTGTGTGTTGCAGCTCGTGAACATGGGAGGTCCTTCTCTCACTGCCGGTATTTAAAAAAAAGAGGAGGAGGGAGAGAGAGATTCCAGGAGCGATCATGTTGCAAAAATGAAGCAGATATAGTTGGAGCGTATCTAACCAGGAGAAGGAGTGACAATAACTTACATACGAGACCAAGAGATGCTTCTAATATAATCTATATGCTCATCACTTTGACGTTTTTCTTCTTTCCTTGGTTATTTTAACTCAAATAAAACAGTGTTGTTTAGGCTACAAAAGAAAAATGATTCAATGCCATGTCCACACAGTGTTAGAGTAGAGATCTATTCATCAGAGCTTGATTTTTAATTTGTTCAGTACAGAAAAGTTTAAGTGGTCCAAAAACATCACTGTACCACAAAGTGCAGTTTGGCATGAAACAATTAATTGAAACTGTTTAAACAAGTTCAGCTGGTATGTGATCAGTGACAAACCCTCTATTTCTATTTTGAAGTTAAAGCAACACACGTATTTCTTTCAACTTTCCTGTTGATTTTGATTTTGATGCCAAGCTTCCAGTTTTACGACTGTGATTCCTGATATTCTTAGTTATCTGTTCCTCAGAGGTTCTTCGTCTCTTTAAATCATTTGAAGCATTGTGCAGCATTTTGTTATCCACCAACAAAGCATGACTTTTCTTGCAAACCATTCATACAAATATAATATTATTTATAAAGCGGGTTTCTGAAATCTAAAAGCATAAAAGAGCATCCATAACATAACTGGTCAACAAATTTGCATTTGTTTCTAAAGTAAGACATTTTTTTCTCACTAATACTAAGATTAGTTGAACAGTTCAAAAGTAAAAATTGAATCTTTGAAGAATGAATTTCAGAATATATGAGTATTAATGACAGTATGCACTCGAGCTAACATCCACTAGTTTGTGTAAAACCTGATGAGTCATGTTATCTGACAATGCTCCAAAGAGCTTCTTGTGATGTCCCACAATGCTCGACATTTTCAGTCTTCAAGTACCCACATGATGTTGATTAGGATCGAGGTCAGGTGGCTGCAGAGTGAAGTCCATGACAGTCAGGACTCTGTGGTAGTTCTAAATGTTTGAGGTGTGTTTGGGCTCATTATCCTGCTTCCATCCACTTTGAATCCTTCTCCACAAAGATTCAAACCAGAGGATGGAGCAGGTCTCTGAAGAATGGAGCAGTTTAGAACAACTGTCAACTGCCTTGTTTCCCCTCCTGAGAAGGTTTAGAAACTGCTACTTGTCCCCTGAGACCACTACCAGACCGCCTTCTTTTGACAGAACCTTTGCTCACATGTTTGCTCTGCCTGACCGGGCTTTGGATCCAGCTGATCCAGTTTGTAAGTGTTTTAGATTTCCATGTACTGTAGCCATGGTTTGACAGTGAGAAAGACAACCCTCCCCCCAGGTTTATGTGGAAATATGTGTCTTTGTGCATGCGTGTGAATCGTGTGTGCCCTTGTTTAAACAATACACATCTGTAATAACTATTCATGTTATGTATTGTGTATACAATAGAGTGCCTATATTTGTATTGATGCTTCCTACACTTATGTGTAGTATTCATGAGTGTGACACTGTGACACTCTCTTGATCTTAAAGTTTAAATCATGTTTTGTCTCAATTTGTCTGGATGTTTGTTATTTCTATTATTTCATCATATTTCATTTATAGTCATTTATGTATTGAGTGTTGAGCAATTGGGTCTGACTTTTCTTTCCTTTCCTTTCTTCTTCTTACTTCTACAGAAGAAAAGTAAAACACAACTTTCACATGGAAATCAATGATATCAGTAGACTTCTACCACACCCTACAGTGTATTTAGACTTTATTTATACTTGTTTGTGTTCCCTGCTGAATGTAACATGATTTTACATTCACATCGGAGAGATCATCTCCTAAATCTGTCAAGCAGTCTTGTAAAGGTGACGCTAAGAACATGAAGCCAGTATCATTCACAAGAATCTTCATCCAGAACTGTTGGATTTTAGGGCACGTCCTCTTCCCATGGTCCAGGAGTCTTAGTATTACATTTTTACTTACATTGAATTTGCATGGTCCTGGATCAGACAGACAAGTGTGTGAAGTACTTGCAAACACACATACAGACACACAGAATGGGTCCAGCCTGTATTGTCCCTGGTTAATCAGGGTGGCCTGACATTGCCGTCACTTTCCCCCAAAAACAAAAGACTTGCTGTGGATGTGAGGGAGCTGTATCAGTGCAGCATCTCCCCAGCAGCACCGGGGCAGCCAGACAGGCGAGAAGAAAGGCTCAATTGCTGGAGGATGGCTGCAGGCGAGGAGAAAGACACTGCTGACAAATGCATTAATTACTCTATCAACTTCATTTCCCAATTAACCTTACATGCCACCTTCCAGGTAAGCCAGCCAGGGAAAGATGTGCAGGGCTCTGACGCCGGCGACTCCTCATCAACTGGAGAAAAACTTGAGAAAAAGGAAAGATGAGGTGAGGAGAGATGAAGAATCCTGAAGACAATAGTTTCCCTGCTCTTCAAAAAAGCAAAGAAAGACTCAAATGACCAGATAACATTGTCATTAGCATGCATTTAGAGGTTTCCACCAATCCCAGTTGTGATTACCAAACATTATGTCCACTTTAATGAATACTTTGTTTGATATATGTTTTCATTTAGCCCTTCATTTGCATTTTCAATTATTTCTTAATATCGGTGTGTCAGCTGTTTGAAGCTGGTCTTTCCTTTGTCTCTCTCCCTCTGTTAGCTTGACCAGCGCCTCACTGTTTCATTTCAGGCTGACTCGGCCACTTCTTTCATCATCTCCGAGACAGACAGGCAAGTCACGAGAGGAAAAGAGAAACACAATTAAGGGAAGTGTGATTATGGCATCACTCGGCGACCCAGAAGAATTAATGATAGACTTACTTTATCATTAGTCTACATTAAGACTCCGCTATGTTGCAAAAGAAACACTAACTTCTCCCCTCTGTGTTTCAGGTATACAGCACAGTGTTAGCACCAGTGTTTCAAAGGTCCAAATAGTTCTTGATATTATGGATTACTAATACAATATGTATTAGTAACAATGCATATGTTTCAGAAGTTAAAAGTAATATATCAAAATAAAATCTGGGGAAATGAGTCATAAAGGTACAATAAAATGGATAGTAAAAGAAAAAAAACAAATGTAAAGTTGGGATATTTAAAAAAAAAAGTCATGTCATGTCATGTTAGAATAGACAAACTAAACACTGACTCTAGAAAGGCCATTTCACAACTTATACATATTTCACAGCCACTGTAGTCTCTCCTTCATGCTAAGGTTGCAATATTTCAATAATAAAATCAATAAATGGGATGAAAGAATGAATTCATAATGTTGCAATAATAATAGTGTAATCTATAGTGAAATACATAAACAGTAAACATTTATATTTATAATATAATAATATATAAATATAAATATCTAAAAAGTAAAATATCCCCAAAAATGTCCAAAAGGTATGAAAAATGTCAACTTGCATACGTAAATATTATACATATAAATCATATTTAATATGTATTGTAAAATTAATAAAAATGATAATAAAAAATAATACATTCCTGAAAAAAATATTGGCATTTGCCAATAAATATTTGGACAGAGAATGGACATCACCTCATTTCTCATTTCTCATGAATAATTCTAATTCTAATTCTAATGATTAGCCAAAACTCACTGCTGTGTTAAAATGTTCAAAATACACAATACTTTTCAGCTCCAACATGCACGTTTTGGCTCCCCACCACCCATCATAACTGTGATGAAATATAATATCCACAATTGCAAATTAGCATGACAGTGACAGTTTCTGGTACAGCCGTCCATGACAGTAATCTCAGAGTGAAATGAGAGCAGGACTCTGGATTCATTTAGATCTTCACAAGTTCACACTAAGTGTAGCCTTGTTTCGAACTTTGCACCAATGCATTGTAGTGTGTTACATTAGAATCTGTTTTTCTTTTACATTGCAATGACTGCCAGAATGGCTGTTGAAGTAGAAGATGAAAGGTTAACACAAGCATATGGACCTACTATTAAAGCCCTCCAAACACACACACACACACACACACACACACACACACACATGCAACTGCACATGCACATGCATCCTCTCAATAAAACTTTGAATGGAAAATCTGGAAAGGAAAGTGTTAATCAGATGTTTAATTACCATCCCCCAACCCTCTGAATTTATTGAAGTAGTTGAGTGTTGTTGTTTTTCATTCTGGATGGGGGCGAGGGGGAAGGGGGTTCAGGCCTTTTTTACCACTAGTTGAAATGTTAATTATGACCCTGGCAGGAGAACTGAAGCACAGAGGCTTGGAGTAGAATAGAAGGGCAAATACAAAGCAGCTGTGGCCTGGGCTGGTACGGGACACAATGAGACACAAAGGAAGAGGCAACCAAATCTAAAACCATAAATGGGATTAGGACTAAGTGTGAGGATATGGCTGGGATTTAAACTAGGACAGAGATAAATTCATGTGGAATTACAATTGGAGCTGGGACCAGTATTTAGACTGGCAATGATATTAGAGCTCAAGTCAGACAGGTTCAACAACAGGGTCTGAAGCTTGGTCTGTAGATTGGGTCTCATGGCAGAACGGGTATTAGGACAAAATCTAGGTCTAAAATCATGACTTAAAGTTGAGAATAGACCTTGAACTACAAATAGTGCGACTCGAGCTAAAGACTAGAATTAGTGCAAAGGCTGAAACCAAGGGCAGTTACAAATGAGCTGGGATTTTGGGCTAAAAGTAAAGATACCGCTGGGAGAGAGTGAAGACTTGGCATGGGCCTACACATGGGCTAAAAATAAAAGCTGGGACTGAAAGAATACTAGAACTGGGATTTGGTTTAAGGCTAGAAATGTGAGTGGATTAAACTGCCGGACTAATATCATATATATGCATAATACATAAAGTTGCAAAACACAAATACACATCATAGTTCTTTCTTTCTTTTTTGGCATTACCTGTTCTACTTTTCCACTAAACAAGAAGAACCATCAAGGCTAGGTCAAAGAAAAGTTCTGTCAATTAGAATCAAATGAATAATCGGACTAATTAAATATAGCAGAGTTTCATCAAGCTACATTGTTTTATCCAGTTTGATTTGAACTAGAATTGAAATCAAGTTGTTCATTGCTGTAATATTTTAACGACTTCCTTCCAAACACACGTATTAAAAGTGTTTCTGAAGGCTTTAATCACATAATTGTAATTCATTCCAGCTACAGTAATATTGAATTACAGATTATTTGCAGTCCTGGAAAATCTCCTGAGCCACCACAAGAGGGTTTGTGGTCTCACAAAAATCACAACTGCTTTTCACCTGTGAAATATGTTTCTATTTCATCAATCCTTTACAAAGGCTAACAGGACACTGCATTTATTCTAATTATGTTCTTATGTCATTTCTGGTATACAGAGTGATGATTGAGTGTGATCTGATAGCTGTGGACCTGCATTTGCTTAAAACATTTGACATTTGTTATTGAAATTTCTTCCAGTGTATCTATAAGACCAGGTTTTTCTTGAAGCTGCAGATTGAGTGAGGAGACAGAGGACAGAGTGAGATGTTCTGTTCCTAGTTTCCCCATTCCTGGGACTTTGGAGCATTACTGGGACTCATTGATACCCAAACAATGCATAATCTATTTACCACCGTATTATTAGACATGGATGTCAAACTGAACGGGGAGGGAAGGGAAGGGAGTTGGTCCCGGGCCAAGAGAATATTGAGCACCTTATTTGTTACCCAAAACAACAACCCCCTATTAGATGATGTATTAGCTCATTTCCTGTTACATGGGTCCCTTTAGATCCTGTCCATGTGTTTCCGTATATGTAAACTGACATTTAAAAACATGACATACATTATGTGTGTGCATCATCCAGAGGACGGCAGTTTTGACCACTGAGAAACCAACTTTCATTTTCTTGCTTCTGTCTTTCTCCCCCCCCCCCCCCCTTCCTTCTTCTTTCTCTTTTTGTATGTGTTTGCCTTCACGGCTTCTGAGCGCTCTCTAATTCCATCTGGCCAACACAAAGAAGGCGGCGCAGTGAGAAAAGCATTTCCATATGTGCAAATTAGGGTGCCCCCCACCCCGAACCCCACCTCCACACAACACACACACACACACACACACACCCACACACACACACACACACACACAGACACAAGCTGCACCTACCCCCTACACACTGACTGCCAAGGCTGCTAATGGTGATCAAGGGAGGTTTTTGTTGGCCCTAGGTCTGAGTCTGTAAGTTGTCATGACTGTTATGTCACATCAACAGCTATGACCAGGGAGAATTTGATCATTAATAATAAAATGACCTGTAGGGTGCATATTGTTTATTCTTATTATTATTATTATTATTATTATTATTATTATTATCTTACAAATTGCATGGGATAATTATGACAGTGATCTTATATTGAAAGAACTCCACCTGCAGCTTTATTACCTGTTCTCCAGTTCCATCTGTAATTCCTCTGGTGAATTACAACTTCCCGCTCACAGCATGCCTCTGAAAAACAAATGTTAGCAGTTCATTTGGTTTGAAGAAAAGGAAGAATGAGCAGAGAGACATACCGTGACAATTAAAGCCATCCATCCTGGCCTTCGCTTTGCTGAAAAATGTGTTTGTTTCCTTGTTGCACAAAGACAGCGCGTCTCTTTTTGTCTCTCCATCCACCTCAAACATCTCCAACACCCTCCCCTCACACCGCACACACAAAAATGCAGCCTGCTTAATAAAGATGCATGTACAGTACTGTTGTGTCGGTGTCATTCACGACACAAACAGCTCCATTTTGTCTTGGTAAACTAGGATCATTCAATCAATGCCTGTTTGAAAGCAAGTCTAAGACAGCTAACTGGATTGTGACATATTGAGAGATTCCACCTTGTGCGTGAGCGGTCAATACTGCCATTCCTGAGCGGCTGTGCTGTTAAAGCCAGGCTAACACTTCGAGGTGACATTAGAATGTCATATTTGTGTGTATGTCTGTGTGTGTCCAGGCATGTGTAAGTTGTGTGCGCCAAATGTCTATCAATTTATCTAGATCTGCGTGTCCTTTACAGACACACTGACAAACTGATCATTATCATCTCGGCTGTCAATGCATGGAGCCTCCACCTCAAGAGCTTTGGCAAACCATATGTAAGTAAGTATAACAGTCTGTGTTTGTAATGGAAAAGGACAAACTGCTTCCCTCAAAGCTGTGGATGAATACAAACTGCTGTTCTTAGTGAGGGAGGAAACTAGACTTCAGACTTTAAGCATCTACTGCAGTTTAAAAGAGCAGCTTCCTAACATTCTGAAGATCTTACCTGGCGTCCTCTGATATGTGGGAGGAGGTCAGCTTCTATATACAGGGTGGACATTCTACCTAGGGCACCCTGGTTGCCAGAAAAGTAGCTAAATGACAAAATAAGTAGTGAAATTACTTGAGTTACAGTGTGGGACTTTGGGTTTGAAGTGACAGAAGGTCACCCAAATTGCTCCCCTACTCGTTGGTGTGACATTGTTAGTCATTAAATTGGTATCCGATAATGTCCATCCATCTATCTGTAACCTCTTATCCTCTCTACTGTTGCGGTGGGGCTGCAGCCTATCCCAGCTGACATTGGGCGAGAGGCGGGTACACCCTGGACAAGTCAGTGTCCAATAATGTCTATTTTACAAATGTCCAGAATCAAACTGTCCTGCAGTAAACAGACTTGTTTGTAGTCAAAGTTTCTATTTTTCCAAAATACTATTAAGATTTGAGATTTAAGAGAAATCGACTCAACTGAACTGCATCGTTTGTTTAGCTGGCTGTGAGGTATGCATTCTGTAGATTTCATCAAAAACAACCATAAAAATACACTGCATATTCTAACTGCATCTTTATGTATGGTAAACATAATTTAAAGTCAATCTAATGGCAGTCTGTTAAACAAAACTGCCATCTTCTCCGGTGTTCTCGATGTTCTCTGATCTCAATAGGTAAAATGTCCCCTTCTTTGCCAAAGCAAAGTGGTCCGGCAGTGCCAGCACTGGGCTTGGTAAGAAGAGTTCAAATAGCTGGCAGAAATGTTGGCTTCCAGTGGCAACTATCAACTTGACCTCTGCATGTTCAAGCAGAGAAGATCACAAGATGAAGGCAGTCATCAATTATAAGGCAGTGAGGCAGCCGTCATGGGGGGCTGGGAGCAGCAGACAGAAACAGGGGAGGGCATCAGCTCCAAACACTGTATGAGAGCCGGCTTGAAGAGGCTTTGTGTGAGCAAAATGTTTGTGTTCATCAATATGTATGTGTGTTTATGAGTGTGTGTGTGTGTGTGTGTGTGTGTGTGTGTGTGTGTGTGTGTGTGTGTGTGTGTGTGTGTGTGTGTGTGTGTGTGTAACAAGCATGCTGAAAGCGAGAACTAAAAAAGCCTCAAGGGGCCAAGGGGAAATCTTGGGTCCCCCCATGATCCCTCCTGTGGCTGGGGCCCAGCTGTGCTGTACTGGGCATTTGCCAGCTAGAGGACAGATCTGTCCCCAACCACACACACGCACGCACGCACGCACACACACACATACACACACACACACACACACACACACACACACACACACACAAATGAGGCTCACACAATGTTAAAAATTCACATAAAGACATGTGCACCTTTGTGTCACACACACACACACAAACACACACGGATCATTTGCAGTGATCTATCTGTTTGTTTGTTGGGGGCATATCCTTTTTGAGTGTGATAGAGGGCAGTTGTGGTCTGAGGAAAATCCTCTCAGTGCATCTCTCTGAAGGAGAAAAATCAAATCAAATCAAATCCTTTGTTTCTCCCAACAACAAACCCAGGAGCCATACTCAACAATCACTCACTCCAATGGCTCACACAATTGCCAAAGCGATAACATCCTGGGAAAAAAAGAAAGAGAAAAAAATGGACTACATAAAATATTTCCCCATAATGTGAGACAACAGCACATGAGTGTGTCACATGAGGGTGACTTAGTACATTTTCACTCTAGTAAACTACGATCTTTTCTGGTGTCTACAGTAACATTCCTCCATGTCCTGTTAGGTCCAAAGTCCCACATAATGACTTCACTTAAACAACATAGCCAATAGTATGTGGACACCTAAATCTGAGCCTTCCATCCATGTAATTCCAAAACCACAGGTAGCACTGTGCTGCTGTTACAGCCCCCACTCTTCTGGTTTCAGTCTCTTCACCATATGTTGAACCTGGCTGTAGGGAGTTGCTCGTATTCAGCCACCAGACCAGTGTTGAGAATTACATCCTTGGATGGGCCCTGTGCAGACCAGGCCAGCTCCTGTCTTCATGGATGTGGTATTGTGTTGAAACAGGAGAGAGACACACACAAACAAAAAGCTGGCGTCTGCAGAGGTACTGCAGGGTGTCCACCAATTTTTGTCATAATAATTGACATTTTTCACCAAAATTATTTGTGAGGATAAAAAATATATAACACATATGATTTTGAGTAAACTGTAAGCATTAATATGAAATAATAAGCTATGTTTAAAAAAATATTTACAAATTAAATGATTCTCATGATGCAGTCTAACATAACGGACATAACATAAGGAAAAGAGAAAAAAGTTGAAGAAAGGTTAAAACACAGCAGTGAATCAATCAATGAACGTGAATCAATAATGTTACTAACTTAAACACAAGTTACTAGTTTGATTTTAGTGAAGAAGAATGGATAAATATGTCACAGTGACGAGGCCTCCAGCTCGAGATACTGCAGCTACTTCTTCCACCTCTGCCAAGGCTACAGGTGCTCATGCTGCCTCCCCAGCAGCGCCTGCCCCAGGGGTGGAGGATAAACGCAAAAGAGAGAAGACCCATAAATATTCAGAAACTTACCTAAAGTTTGGATTTACTTTCAAAGAAACCAAAGCAGTGTAATTGCCAATGTGCGTTGTTTGTGCGGTGCATGAAGCCACCGCTCCAGACTGCAGCCTGACAATGACATGATGCTCTGCTGACAACCTCCATCTCCGCCAGTCATCTCACTGATGTAGATATACCTGGAGGTAAACGTTTCATTATTAAAAAAAATTATAATAATAGAAAATATAAACCTCATCAACAACAATAATAATCATTTTGCATGAACGTTTTAGCAATAAATACATATAAGCGAATAATCCAGTATATAAATACTGCAGGTTAATAAGTTAAAGTAAAAGGAGAATAAAGTAAATATAAATGTTATTATAGGCCAGGCTTAAAATGTGACAAATTTAAAAATAAAATAAAAACATTTTAATGTGTGTTCCTGTTCTGTTTGCCTCTCGTCTAAGGGGTGAAGACCCTTGACCTTTAAGATTTTTCTTCATTAAGACTAAGTGGCCTAAACAAGCAGACAAAGGGCACACAGAAGTTTGTGTCCACAGATGCAGTGCATCAGGCATGGGTGGTTTGATGCTATAGCTGCTGCTGGACTGTTTCATACAGGCATTAGTTGGTGATGGAAGTAACAAACAGGAAGCATTCTTTCATCGCCTACAACTTCATCAGCTGACTGGGAGACAGCGTCTATGCTTCATGTCTGGAGGTGATTGCCTCCTATTGTCTCGAATACTCACACATGTCCACTAGGCAGTGTCATTTAAATGAGCTGAAGAAGACAGATGAGGGAAATGAATGAAATGAGTGTGAGAGAGGTTCAGTCCAATAACCCTTCCTCTTCTTCTCACACACTCTTTGTGTGTATTCTCTATGTGTGATTTCATCCCAGACAGGAATTCTTAAAATCATTTGAAACACATGCTTCTATTTCTCTTTTTCCTGAGTTAGAAAAATCTTCTTTTATATGGGACAATGAAGTGTCCATCAACAAAACCAGCACCAGAAATTGCCATCATTGACCTGAAGACACAGGAATAAGTTGGATGAATAAGTTGACCTTTTTAAACAGAATCAAAGTCATTTGTAGTTTTACATTCATTGATTTTGTTGCTGGGTTGTGGTGAGACAGTAGCAGCAGAGTGCAGTGGGTGAGCAAAGAGCAGATTTCATGAAATTGACACAGATTAGCCGTCTTCTTGTCTTTGTCTTTGTTAGCATAGCATAGCCTAAAAGTGGCTGAAGGCCAATAGTGTGCATGGCTTTTTTGTTTTTCTTTAATTAGCAGTAAATTAACATTACAACAAAAAAATGGAATCAGAATCTTATTGGCTAGGTGTGTGACATATACAAGAACTTTGACTCCAGTTTCACATTGCTGTCAATAAACATACACAAATGCATAAATACAGCTAAAATAAATACAACTAATAACTAGTCCATTGACAGCAAACCTGCATACAAGGAAATGTAAGATCAGAACTTAACTATAAGAAATGTTATGGCATACATTTCTCTTTGGTAAAAGCTGAAATACTAAAATTAGCTTACACTCTGAGGATGCTCGCCACCCACCCCAACAACTACTATAGATATATACACACACACATAGAGCACAAGTGCTGCTAGGGTACAATGACATGTAAATACAACACACACACACACACACACACACACACACACACACACAGCCAACAACAACAAGAAGTTGTTTCTTCTATATGTATGTGCGTGCATGCAAGGTTCTGTGCCACATATACACATGTGCACACACACACACACACACACACACACAGTGCTTTTCTTTTAGGACATATCTTCCAGTTGTCGCACAAGACGAGCGTTCCCTGTCACCGAGGCTGAAATATTTATAATGAGAGCGATGAGGAGAGGCTGTGAATTATTCAACATGAATGGAGGGGGGGCAGGATGGCACTAAATAATCTTCACAGTGTGGCATCCCTCTTCACACACAGGCAGACACACACACACGCCAACACTTTTTTTCTAATGTCCCTACTGTAGCGAGTGGACAGTGCTGCAGTCCCCTCACCACCTCACCTCTACAGGCAACAGCAACAAAACCATATGTTTCATTGTGTGTGTGTGTGTTGGACAGCCATATTGCCAAGCTGCATATCGAATGAGACGACGACACTCACCAGTGTATTTTACATATTTATACACCCCCCTTAGGTATTCAGCTGTCATCAATCCAAATGCACAATAGGAGCTGGATCAAGCAAAAACACTCAGGTCACACACTTCGAACGCAAGCTACAGCTATTATCACAGTCGTGTTCACCACAGTTCATACTGGTGTGGTTAACGTCGGCCCACCATCTGATTTTCCCCGGGGGTCTCCATATAGCCCTCTCTCTCTCAGGTGTTTATTTTGTTATCTTTATAGTGGAGCTGTGCCAGGTTTTTATGTTAAAATCCAGACGTGTTATCAGACTGAATCACAAAGTGGAGCCACAGTGCAAAGGAAAGTCTCATCGTTCCCAACTGAGATGCTTATACGCTCAAATGAACTGACTGAATAACCTTAAGTTTAACATAAAAATTTAATTTCCTCAAAAACCTATTTTATTCTTTGTGTACACTCAAAAAGTCAACATTAATAGCAAAACTTTTCACACTTAGCCAACAATTATTTGCCTGCTAATTGCCGCCATATGTTATGTCCAACTTTGTGGTGTAGCTGATTGTATGTCAAGAATAAGACGAAAGTCACCATTGAAATGGCATTTTCTTGTGACTTTAAAGCTGTTGTTGTCATAGAAAGTGTGAAAAAGGAGCAAGCAGTCCTCTAATTTTAGAGACATAGTTACCCAGAAAACCTGTAAGGTGACATCATGAGGACAGGAAGCATTTCATGATTTAGTCGAAAAAGATGAGTTTTATTTAAAGCTCTTTTTTAGAGAATTCTCCATAAAGAGGAATGAAAAGGGGGATTTTCTCTTATGTGCTCCCTCTGTGGTCACCCCCACATGACTTACCAGCCACAGATGGACATTGCAGCTCGCCCTCCTCACGTTTTCTCACGTTAAATTGGTCTAGCTGAAGTGTATGCTTGGAGATGATGGGCGAGAGCTCTTTGGGGGATCCTGGACCAGGCGATGAGGCCACCCGGGACTGGTCAGGCCGAGTAGGGAAGGAAAGACAGAGAGAGAAGGAGACGGAGAGAAAAAGTGTGTGTATAAGTGTGTGTGTACATCCTATTATCTGTGTCTCCTCAGCATTTGGTGAAGGAACCAGATGGGGTCCATTCACACCACTCTGAGTTCTGGTGGCTCCCTGCAGCCACCTCTTGTTATCTTTTGTCACCAATCAAGTGCCATTTTCTCCCTCCTCCTCTCCTCCTCCTTTCCTTCTCCCTCCTTCTTCCTTTTCCTTCCTCCTCTCTGTCTCCATTTGGGGCCGCCAGTGTGCACACTTGACTTGTAGTTACTTCAGTAGAACTTTTGTGGACCTGCCAGACCTATAGGCTGCTCAGGATACATACAGCACTGAATTATTTGTTCATATCATGTGAAAACCTGAGAAAGTGGTCTGGAACGGAACAGAATTAAACTCTTTCACAATTAAAAGTATTTATTTTGGGGCTACAGTACAAATACAAATATACAAATATCATGTGTTGCAATCTGTAAAATCTGAGAATTTAGATAAATAGATTGTGAGTTTGGCGAAAAAGTTGTGTTATCATAAGGCAACTAAATTGCGTATGCTACATACCAATCCCCCACCCCATCCTCCAAATCCTTTCCACTGCACATTTCAATGAAAAAAATGAAATACTGAATATTGACATTGGATATATAAAATTGGAGGTGTAAAAACATAATAAGGGTGTGTGTTCAAAATTAAAACTGTTGCCTGAGGGTGCCTGTAGAAGTCAGAGTCCTCTGGGATGCATTAATTTGGATAATAGGATTTGGAGGATGGGGTGGTGGATTGGTATGTAGTATAGCATACGCAATTTAATTGCCTTACAACTTTTTCCCATATTCACAATTTATGTATCAACATTCTCGGATTTTACAGATTGCAACACGTTCTATTTGTATATTTGTATTTGTACTGTAGTCCCAAAATAAATCCTTTTGATTTTACTTGTGAAAGAGTCTGTTCCTTTGGTTCATGGTTTCAAGGACAGTTTCTAGACTAGTGACAAGACTAAGACATTTCCATGATTTGCTCCTCCAGTCTGCATTCACATGTCCTTGGACAAGATACTAAACTTCAGATTTCTCCAGAAAATGGCATCTGCCATCAGTGTGTGTGAATGGGTGAATATGATATGTAGTGTTTTTGCACCTTGAGAGGTCTGAAGACTAGAAAGACGCTATATAGATACAGTTAATTTGCCATTTTTGTGTCTAAGATCAGTTGTACCTGGTTTGCACATGAAACAATGATTATTGATTATCTGTTTTTTTTGCCGTTCTTGTCGTCAGTTCTTAGTTTCTTATATTATATCATCTCATATTATATATTTCTTCAGTCAGAAATGGAATGCATGCCTCCTTTATGGTAAAGGTTGGTTGATAGTTGAAAACATCAGAACAATGAACCAAACAAAAGCAAACCCAGTATTGTTTTGAGGGTTGTACTGAACAGTAAAAAGTTTAGTCATATTTCTGAAAGGACCAGATTCCTTCTGTTTTCATTCTTTGTTAACATTATTCAGAGTGTATGTTATGCTGAGTGTATTGTGCTGGTCCAGCTGCTGTTTACATTCCCCTCTTTGCTATAGTAAAGATATGAATGATTCTGTCTGATGAATGAAAACCAGAACAAATCAAACAAAAACCTTGACATGAGCGCTATACAAGAGAGAAGCATTCGCATAGACATGTGATGAGTGAGGGTAGAAAAATCTGTCTACTGTATCAATACACAAAGTGTTGAAATAGTGTGTATGAGAGAGTGAGAAAATGTCGTCTGTACATGTATATAGACTAAATGTGGGTGTTTTGATCGACTCTCCCGACTAATCAGAGCTCATTGTTTTACATGGCAGAGAACAAAGGCTGAGTGATTGCTGTGATTATGGTGAAACCAGAGCAGAAACAAAACTGAACAACCCATGACAGCCACGCCTGCAGGAAGGGGAAGATCATCACCATCATTAACAGTGTGATACTCATCATCACCACCATCATCATCAGCTTCTCCTTTACATTCATCATCATCAAATCAGCACCATTACCATCATCATGGTCACTGCCATTTCTGCCATTTCCACCTTTATTCACTTTCACTGTGTTACATCATCATCATTATCATCATCATCATCATCATCATCTCACCAGATCACAAAGAAAATAAATCACTATCACTATTGTCACCACAGTGTTCTCATTGCTCATCCTTATTGCTATTATCATAGCATAGTAATAACATAATTAATGATTTCGGTCTGCACATCAAGCGAACAGGTAGGAAGTTCATTTGAAGGTGCTTATGTGTTGTTGTTTGATTTGCGAGGTGTGCATATCTGCTTGTCTAAGAGTCCTGTGACCTGTGGCCACCCAAGACTCTCTCCTCTTCATAGACCAATGCAGATGTTTTCAGAAAACCACAATTCCAGCCCTAGTGTGTGTTTGAGCAAAAACAGCAATGCACTTCATGAATACAAGAGGCTGGTTTGGTGTAAGAATGAGGCCTCAAGTTCCAACAAGGCCAGCATAAGTGATATATCCATGAGTCTGAAGGCAAAATAAATGGTAAACCATTGTAATCTTTTACAGTGATGAGGAACTAAGTATAAGGAGCCAAGATTCCACAGGGCTCGGCTGCAAAACATTCTGGCTGCATTGTGGACACAGGAGCTAATCTGTAAGAAAACTGCTAAACATCTAATGTTACTGAAAAGGATTTACCTTGCTTGATGTGTGAGTCTCACTGTGGTATAAGTAGCCCAAATGGTAGTTACAGTTGCAGAGCATATGACCACCAGAAGTAGGATGATTGTATGTTAAGGTATTTGCACAGCTCCTGAAACTAATGATCCACTTGGGAAATGGCTGGGACTGGTAAATTGACCAGTTGGACAAACTGACTTCTTCTTTAAAGGTCTTCTTACCAGGCAGCTTTCAGCAACAAGTGAAGCAGGTGCCAAGAACAAATATACAAAGGATCAACATGGCAGACTTACAAAAGTAGAGCTGAGAAAAAAAACACTGAAGACATTTAAATATATGTGCTGATCTGTTCAGTTTAGACAGTTTGGAGCAGCTAAGCTTTAGTCAAAACAAATTAAAGGTCAAGGAACAGTTATAGAAAGACTAAGAGCATGAGAGGGAAATACTGTGTATAGTGTCACAAATACATGAAATGTGTGTTCAGCTGGATGAAACAGGGCGTGGGGGGGGGGGGCATCCAAGCCTGGCACCCTGTTTCTCCAGCGAGGTGTTAACCGAGTGAGAAACGCGGCGCCCGATAGGACGACTGGCTTGCCTCCACCTCCTCCCACCAATGCCACCCTCTTCTTCATCTGATGTGTCAAAAAAAAAAAAAAAAAAAAAAGTGTGGAACGGCTAGACGGGGTCACCAGGGAGTACAGACAGACACTGAGGATTTACACAGCACTACTGCAGGGAACAGATACACTGTGCATTTATATGCATGTGTTCATGTACAGATATCCTGATTTTCTGATAAGATACAGCACTCAATCCTCTCGGGTGTGTGTGTGTGTGCTCTTGAACTGCTATTCTTGTTTAGACGACTGAAATAAGGACACATGCTCAGATTTAAAACTTGGATTTGATCTATTGAACTATGGTTAAAAATACCATTAATTACATTTTACATGATTTGATTTGAGAACTTCATTCACTTCAAGTGATGATGTTTGTATTGAGAGGGTGAAACCCCTACTGTTACATCAAATAAAACAATATTCAAGGTGTTGTAATAATAATTGTATAGATGTCTCTTAAATCTTAAAAAAGACAATACTGGCAAAGTGACAAGAAAGTGTTAACTGTCTGTCTTTATTTTATTTGGGTTGGACTACAAAAATTCTGACCTAAAAATCAACATTCTGAGATTTAAACAAGGAGCCATCAAATACGTATTATAACTGCAGTTGTATTTTTGCATGTTACAGTGTGTGCTGTAGTGTGTTATATGTGTTGCAGTGTGTTACACGGTATACCGCGTTATACTTGTTGCAGTGTGTTATACGTATTGCAGTGGGGTATACGTGCTGCATTGTGTTACATGTGTTGCAGTGTGTTACACGGTATACTGCGTTATACTTGTTGCAGTGTGTTATACGTGTTGCAGTGTGTTACATGTGTTGCAGTGTGTTACACGGTATACTGCGTTATACTTGTTGCAGTGTATTATACGTGCTGCAGTGTGTTACATGTGTTGCAGTGTGTTACACGGTATACTGCGTTATACTTGTTGCAGTGTATTATACGTGCTGCAGTGTGTTACATGTGTTGCAGTGTGTTACACGGTATACTGCGTTATACTTGTTGCAGTGTGTTATACGTGTTGCAGTGTGTTACATGTGTTGCAGTGTGTTACACGGTATACTGCGTTATACTTGTTGCAGTGTATTATACGTGCTGCATTGTGTTACATGTGTTGCAGTGTGTTACACGGTATACTGCGTTATACTTGTTGCAGTGTGTTATACGTGTTGCAGTGTGTTACATGTGTTGCAGTGTGTTACACGGTATACTGCGTTATACTTGTTGCAGTGTATTATACGTGCTGCAGTGTGTTACATGTGTTGCAGTGTGTTACACGGTATACTGCGTTTTACTTGTTGCAGTGTGTTATATGTGTTGCAGTGTGTTATACGTGCTGCAGTGTGTTACATGTGTTGCAGTGTGTTACCCGGTATACTGTGTTATACTTGTTGCAGTGTGTTATACGTGTTGTAGTGTGTTATACGTGCTGCAGTGTGTTACATGTGTTGCAGTGTGTTACATGTGTTGCAGTGTGTTATACGTGTTGCAGTGTGTTATATGTGTTGCAGTGTGTTATACGTGTTGTAGTGTGTTATACGTGCTGCAGTGTGTTACATGTGTTGCAGTGTGTTACATGTGTTGCAGTGTGTTATACGTGTTGCAGTGTGTTATACGTGTTGCAGTGTGTTACATGTGTTATACCTGTTGCAGTGTGTTATACTTGTTGCAATGTGTTACATGTGTTGCAGTATGTTATATGTGTTCCATGTGCTGCAGTGTCTTACTCGTGTTGCAGTGTCTTACACGTGTTGCAGTGTGTTATACATGTTGCAGTGTGTTCCATGTGTTGCAGTGTCTTACATGTGTTGCAGTGTGTTATACGTGTTGCAGTGTGTTACATGTGTTGCAGTGTGTTACACATTGTGCAGTGTGTTATATGTGTTGCAGTGTGCTCCATGTGTTGCAGTGTGTTATACGTGTTGCAGTGTGTTATATGTGTTGCAGTGTGTTACACGTTGTGCAGTGTGTTATATGTGTTGCAGTGTGTTCCATGTGTTGCAGTGTCTTACATGTGTTGCAGTGTGTTATACGTGTTGCAGTGTGTTACACCTGTTGCAGTGTGTTACCGTTGTGCAGTGTGTTGTATGTGTTGCAGTCTGTTATATGTGTTGCAGTGTGTTACACCTGTTGCAGTGTGTTACACGTTGTGCAGTGTGTTATATGTATTGCAGTGTGTTATACGCGTTGCAGTGTGTTACACCTGTTGCAGTGTGTTATATGTGTTGCAGTGTGTTATAAGCGTTGCAGTGTGTTCTATGTGTTGCAGTGTCTTACATGTGTTGCAGTGTGTTATACGTGTTGCAGTGTGTTATATGTGTTGCAGTCTGTTATATGCGTTGCAGTGTGTTATACGTGTTGCAGACTGTTATATGTGTTGCAGTGTGTTACACCTGTTGCAGTGTGTTACACGTTGTGCAGTGTGGTATATGTGTTGCAGTGTGTTATAAGCGTTGCAGTGTGTTACACCTGTTGCAGTCTGTTACACGTTGTGCAGTGGGTTATATGTGTTGCAGTCTGTTATCCGCGTTGCAGTGTGTTCCATGTATTGCAGTGTCTTACATGTGTTGCAATGTGCTATACGTGTTGCAGTCTGTTATATGTGTTGCAGGGTGTTACACCTGTTGCAGTGTGTTACACGTTGTGCAGTGTGTTATATGTGTTGCAGTGTGTTATACACGTTGCAGTCTGTTACACCTGTTGCAGTGTGTTACACGTTGTTCAGTGTGTTAGATGTTTTGCAGTGTGTTATAAGTGTTGCAGTGTGTTACATGTGTTGAAGTGTGTTACATGGGTTGCAGTGTGTTATACGTGTTGCGGTCTGTTATGTGTGTTACACGTGTTGCACTGTGTTATACGTGTTGCAGTGTGTTACATGTGTTGAAGTGTGTTACATGTGCTGAAGTGTGTTACATGTGTTGCGCTGTGTTACACGTTTTGCAGTGTGTTATATGTGTTGCAGTGTGTTATATGATTGAAGTGTCTTACATGTGTTGTAGTGTGTTACAGATGGTGCAGTGTGTTATATGTGTTGTAGTGTGTTATACGTGTTGCAGTGTTTTACATGTGTTGCAGTGTTTTATGTGTTGCAGTGTGTTACACCTGTTGCAGTGTGTTATATGTGTTGCAGTGTTTTATACGTGTTGCAGTGTGTTATATGTGTTCAATTGTCTTATATGTGTTGCAGTATGTTATTCGTGTTGCAGTGTGTTATACGCGTTGCAGTGTGTTCCATGTATTGCAGTGTCTTACATGTGTTGCAATGTGTTATACGTGTTGCAGTGTGTTACACCTGTTGCAGTCTGTTACACGTTGTGCAGTGGGTTATATGTGTTGCAGTGTGTTATACGCGTTGCAGTGTGTTCCATGTATTGCAGTGTCTTACATGTGTTGCAATGTGTTATACGTGTTGCAGTCTGTTATATGTGTTGCAGGGTGTTATATGTGTTGCAGTGTGTTACACGTTGTGCAGTGTGTTATATGTGTTGCAGTCTGTTATATGCGTTGCAGTGTGTTATACGTGTTGCAGTCTGTTATATGTGTTGCAGTGTGTTACACCTGTTGCAGTGTGTTACACGTTGTGCAGTGTGTTGTATGTGTTGCAGTCTGTTATACGTGTTGCAGTGTGTTACATGTGTTGAAGTGTGTTACATGTGCTGAAGTGTGTTACATGTGTTGCGTTGTGTTCCACGTTTTGCAGTGTGTTATATGTGTTGCAGTTTGTTATATGGTTGAAGTGTCTTACATGTGTTGTAGTGTGTTACAGATGGTGCAGTGTGTTATACGTGTTGCGGTGTGTTATACGTGTTGCAGTTTTTTACATGTGTTGCAGTGTTTTATGTGTTGCAGTGTGTTATATGTGTTGCAGTGTGTTATATGTGTTGCTGTGTTATATGTGTTGCTGTGTTATACGTGTTGCAATGTGTTACACCTGTTGCAGTGTGTTACATGTTGAGCAGTGTGTTGTATATGTTGCGCTGTGTTATACGTGTTGCAATGTGTTACACCTGTTGCAGTGTGTTATATGTGTTGCAGTGTGTTATATGTGTTGCTGTGTTATATGTGTTGCTGTGTTATATGTGTTGCAGCGTCTTATATGTGTTGCAATGTGTTACATGTGTTGCAGTGTGTT
>NC_040015.1:2539554-2551372 GCF_000972845.2 Larimichthys crocea | reverse complement strand
CTAACCCTAACCCTAACCCTAACCCAAGATTGTGCCGCCCCCAGAGGTAGTAGACAGGGGTGATCTGAACCAAGTCTGACAACACAACCCAGAAATCCTGCTTGTGTGATAACCAGAACCCGGTCAAAGAAATACAGTCCTGACTTATCTGACTCTTTTATGGTTATTGAGCAGGATCCTGATGCTGTGATAGCTGAGTCTAGAAGTCGGGTCAAACCTGCTGATGCTGCGACGTCAGGTTATGAATCTGCCAGCCACCCGAGAAGAATTCGTTGCAGCATAGCAAGGTGATAGCACACTTTCAAAATGCCGTTCTTCTGTTCTCAGCCATGTGGAAACCAAGATGAAGAAAGCGGCTTATGTTTATGATGATGGCCTGTTGATGCGTCGCTGGGTTTGCGATGCTTTGGAAGAAGAAGCAAACTGGAGTGCAATATACCAGGTCGTTGTGCCTATGGCTTATCGTTTGCAGGTGCTGTCCTTAGCTCATGACCGACCGTGGTCAGGACACATGGGGGTGACCAAAACCTACTACAGTCCTTAAACATTTCTTTTGGCCAGGACTCAAGTCTGATATTGTTCATCATTGTTGTACTTGTGTGTTTGTTACTGAAAAACCAAACCAAGTTATCCCCCCAGCACCTCATTGTCCCATTCCAGTAATGGGGCCGCCATTTGAAAGTCATTGTTGATTGTGTGGGACCATTGCCCAAGACTAAGGCTGGAAATCAGTTTCTCCTAACAGTGATGTGTGCTTCCACCAGGTTCCCAGAGGCCACCCCATTCCGGAAAATAACGGCTCCAGTTGTCACCAAGGCTTTGGTAAAAATTCAGTGTTTAGTCTGCCCAAAGTAGTTCAGTCAGATCAAGGCACCAATTTCAAGTCCAAGGTGTTTGCTCATGTGCTTAAAACTCTAGGCATTGACCATGTAACATCTAGTCTTTACCATCCTGAAAACCAGGGGGCACTTGAAAGGTTTCACCAGACCATGAAATCCATGTTGCGCGAGCACTGCCATGAGTCTCAGAAGGATTGGGATGAGAGTGTCCCATTTGTTTTGTTTGCCGCCCGTGAGACTGTACAGGAGTCACTAGGTTTCAGTCCTGCTGAGCTAGTGTTTGAACCTGAGGGTTGGGGTCCTTTTAAAAAGCAGCTGAGTCACACCAGAGAAAAGAGTCACAAGTATTCCAGATTATGTTGCCAAGTTCAAGGATCACCTGCTCCTTGGCAAGAGATGCCATGATGTCTTCCCAGGTGGAGATGAAGAAACATTTTAATCAAAGAGCGAGGACCCACTTATTTCAACCAGGTGACAAACTTCTGATTCTCTTGCCTGTTACTGGCTCTACTCTCTCGAATAAATTTTCTGGTCCTTATGTTGTAGAGAAAATACTCAGTGACACAAACTGTCATCAAAACCCCTGACCGCAGGCGGAAGTCCAGAATGTGTCATGTCAACTGGGCAAGACTCAGTAATACTGAGGTATTGTCTGATTTGTCCCACTACTTGTTTCATCTCTCTGATGACCAGCATTGTGATGTTGAGAAACTCATCTGTGATTTCCCTGTTTTGTTCCATGACATTCCTTCTCATACCTCTGTTATCGCTCATGACATTGTTCTGACAAACCCAGTATTGATAAAACAGCATGCATACTGGGTTAATCCCACTAAGATGGAAATCATGAAGAAAGAGGTTGACTATCTCCTCCAGAATGGATTTGCAGTACAAAGGTCCAGTCCATGGAGTTCCCCTTGCCTGCTGAATACAAAGTCTGATGAAAGTCCAAGATTCTGTACTGACTTCCGCAAGGTAAATGCTGTAACTGTTCCTGATGCACATCCATTACCTCTTATTGATGACTGCATTGATGAAATCGGTCCAGCAAACTTTGTCAGTAAACTCGACATGTTAAAGGGATACTGGCAGGTTCCTTTTAACTCCACGTGCCTCTGAGATTTCAGCTTTTGTGACCCCTGACAGTTTCCTCCAGTACACTGTGATGTCTTTCGGTCTGTGCAATGCACTTGCTACTTTTCAGAGACTAGTAAGTAAGGTACTGGGAGGTGTTTCACACTGCAGAGCATACCTCGACAACATTGTTGTGTATTCAGATGGCTGGCTACTGCCGCCGATTCTGCAAAAACTTCTCCTCTGTAGCTGCTCCTCTGACTGCCTTAATCAGTCCCTCAAAACCATTCAGTTGGTCCAGTGAGTGTTAAGTCTTTTGAGAGTCTGAAAAGTCTACTGTGTTACGCACACCTGTTCTGTCTGCACCAGATTTCTTTTTGCCCTTCCAGCCTGAAGTTGATGCCAGTGCAGTTGGTGCTGGGGCTATTCTGCTACAAGAGGACCACCAGGGCATTGCTCATCTTGTAAGTTACTTTTCACGAAAGTTCAACAAACATCAACTCAACTATTCTACCATCGAAAAGGAAGCTCTTGCACTTCTATTTGCCCTGCAACAGTTTGAGGTATATCTTGGGTCCAGTGTGAAACCTATTCAGGTTTTCACAATTCATAATCCTCTCGTGTTTCGCTCCAGGATGCAAGATCATAACCAACGTCTAATTCGTTGGTCCTTAATCGCTCAGAACTACAACCTCACAATCTGTCATAAAAAGGGATCTGAGAATGTCCTGGCTGATGCCTTGTCACGTGCATTGTAGTTGTATGGTGTGATGTCATGAACACGCCTGATCTTGTCTCATCTTGGAAGCTAAGCAGGGTAGGGCTGGATAGAATTTGGATGGGAAAAATGCCTGGGAATACAAGGTGCTATAAGCTTGATTTCAAACATTACGTTTGGACTTATATGGGTGGGGGTGTTATGTGCCTGGCTGCAAGGTGTGTGTTTTGTGTCTCTCCTCCCTCTTCAGCTGGCCTATGGTGAAGGAGAAGGCCTCTTAAAATGGAGGATGTTGCCGGCCTTCTCTCTCTTGCTCTTTTTTTTCCACTACTGCTTGTGCCACCTTTTTGTTCTTGTGAACCTTACAGAGTTGTTAGAGGTGTCGGGAGGTTGTTTTTTACTTGGGACTAGGTAAGTTGGAGTACCCTATACACTACCACACATGTAGGCATTTTTTGTTACCTCACTAGAATTATTGGTTGTGCCACCTTTTGTACTGTTTTGAGAAGTTCTTTTGTTAATTAGCCAGTTAGGCATTTTGTTTGTTTCTTTTCTTTAGCTACAGATAAGACAGTCCTACTTTTGTTATATTAATTTCATTATTTATGGCACAATCACTTTGTCCCATCTTACCCCACCTGAGTCTCTTTTTTTATTTTTATTTATTAAATAAACCATTTTTCTTTCACTACCATCGAGACTTTGTTGATTTTATGATTGTCGTGTTGTTGTCTGACTGGGTTAGTCCTAGTGGATGTAACAGTAATGGAGGATAATTTCCCCAACTTGAAACTGTTTGAGGTCAGCTAAACTTCTCACTAGAAAGTCTGGGACGGTGGACGATATACTGTCTGATCAAGAGATTTATTGTTTAAAGAAACAAATCACCAAAGTTTAAGGTCAAATAAGCAGTCAAGATGATGAGTTTTAAAATCTGCTCTTTTATCCTGACTTGGTGAATTGTGTTCTCCCTTTTATCCATGTGATTTTAATTTGAGCATTTTAAATGTGAATGGAGCCAAAGCTGATTTTAAAAGAGCTGCTTTGTTCAAGCTCATGGAGCTAAAGAAGATTGATATCATGTTTGTACAGGAGACCCACAGCACTGAAGATAATGAATGTGAATGAGGCAGGCTTTTAATGGGGAGGTGATTTTAAGCTATAAGTCCAGCTGTAGCAGAGGGGTGGGAATTTTATTCTCAAGAAGTTTTTTACCTGTTTCTTTTGTTTCTGAGGAAATCATTCCAGGTGCTTTGCTCAAAGTGAATGCAATTTTTGAAAATGTTAAACTTGTGTTTTTAAATGTCTATGCCCCAACAAACGCGTTGGAGAGGATGGCATTTTTAAACAACACTGTTACACTGTAACACTGGTGATTTTAACTGTACGGAGACACCTCTTTTAGACAGGAATCATGCAGAGCCCCATCCTGCTTCTTCTAGCAGGATGACAGATAGCACAAACACACCAGCTGTCTGATGTGTGGAGGGTTTTTAACAGGAATCACAGACAGTACACCTGGAGTCGTTCAAAAGAGAATCTTTTATCATTAGCTCGGCTGGACCGCCTCTATTGTTTTAAACATCATTTAAACATTTTTAAAAGATGTCACATTCAGCCTGTGGGTTTTAGCGATCACTCTGTAGTCTCCTGCTCTGTTTTTATTTAAAACATTTGTTTGAGGAGTGCCTATTGGCATTTTAACACCGCCTTTTTAGACAACCAGACCTTTAAAACAGCTTTTAAGTATTTCTGGGAGAGAAACAGAGAGAGCAGGCCTGCCTTTCCCAGCACTCAGCAGTGGTGGGATTTTGGCAAAACACAAGTTCAACACTTATGCCAGCAGTTCACTCGCAATGCCATGAGAGACAGAGGCGGAAGAAGTCTTTAGCAGAGTCCTCTGGAAATCAAGGGCATTTAGAGTCCCTCAAACACAAAAAGGCAGCCATAGCTGGGTGTGTCGGCACAAGGGGCTCTGGGCGGGTCCAGGTGTCTAAATGTGGCTCAGATTCTCTGGGCTGGAGCAGAAAAATGGACAAAAGGAAGATCATTCACTGTTTATGTACGGATAGTGGCTCTGAGGTCTCAGGCTTGTCTGAGATCAGAAAGTTTGCTGTTGGTTTTTATAGAAACCTCTTTAAGAGTGAATGGTCAGGTAATCCAGTTTCCTTGCAGGTCTCCCTCAGGTAACCTCAGAAGCAAACTCGGAGCTGGGGGCAGATTTAACAATGCAAGAGCTTCATACAGCGATGATGAGTTTGCAGAGTGGCAAAGCACCAGGGATTGATGGTCTTCCTGTTAATTTTTACAAGTCATTTTGGTCCATTATAGGACAAGATCTGTTTGAGGTGGTGTCAGACAGCCTCCAGAGAGGCCAGCTCCCTCTGAGCTGCAGGAGGACCGTCATTACCCTGCTACCGGTAATGACTGCAAACAGCCCTGGGCACCTTCCAACTTAAACAACCCCTCACCACCCACTCCAAAGAGCTCACAGCTCCTGAATTCACCTTTTGCCTTCTCCCTGTACCATGGCGTAATCTGTTCAGTCTTTCCTGACCGCAGGTAAGAGCTGGACGATAACCTGTCCCTCATCATCGACCAAGTTTTGCGGTTCGGCGGCAATAGTTTCTACTCATAACACATTCTGTTCGCCTCCCACGCCGCTGAGCGCCTTCAACAATTCAACCAGGGCACATACTGGGGTACCTTAGATACAGAGCTTTACTGTTGCATCTTTGCAGCACGTCCATCCCTCTACTGCGATCAGTGCTGCGCACCATCACATCCAGCCACCACTTGCACCATTACCGCACCGCTGCCCCATACCTCAGTCCCACAGAAACGCAACCAGGCAGTTTTCCGCAATCTTCCCCCTGAAGCCCCCCCTCCGTCCATCACCCCTAAACCGGCCGCCTCACAGCCAACCACCCTTAGCCCCGCCTCCAAAGAAGTTGACAAGAGAGGCAGACCCATCCTCCACCAGGGGGGCAGAATCCTTTGTAACAACTTCAGTGACCTGGGGTGCAGCTCGTCCAGCTGCCGTTTCCTCCACACCTGCTCCTTTTGCGGCGGAGCCCACGCCAGAGTCACCTGTCCCCACAACCCTACCGAGCATGGTCCATGTAAGTATCTAAGCACTCCGATTAACATCCACGCCCTCACCTCTGCCTTAGTAAACCACCCAAACCGCCAGTTCATCAACTACCTCATCCAAGGGGTCACCCATGGCTTTCACCCAGGTTTACACGCTATGCCAGATTCCTCCTTCTCATGCCACAATCTACAATCCGCTATATCAGACCCCGACACGGTAGTCAGACTTCTGGCCAAGGAAGTCAAAGAAACCTTCAACGTCAGTCCTTTCTCCAGTCCTCCGTTCCCCTCCTCCAGAATCAGCCCTATCGGCATAGCCACCTGAAAATACTCCGGAAAGTAGAGACTTGTCGACCTATCATCCCCACATGGCTCCACCGTTCCTAGCATCAACAGACTCATCCCCAGCCCAGATTTTTCGATGCAGTACTCCACCATTGATCATGCCATCTCCCTCATCCACGCTGCAGGTCGAGGAGCTTGGCTGGCTAAAGCAGACATCACAAGCACCTTTAAAGTTCTCCCCATTCACCCAGACTACTGGCACCTCTTCGGTGTCCTCTGGAAGGAAGCATTTTACTTTGCCGTCTGCCTTCGGCCGAAAATATTCGCCTCCTTATCTGAATTACTTTGCTGGATTTTAATCAATAACTACAAACTCCCATACGTTATGCACCTCTTAGATGACTTCCTGACCATCACACCGCCTTCATTCCCCCCGTCACATGGTCTCACCACCATGATTACACCTTTCACCAACCTTGGCGTCCCTCTCTCAGCCGAAAAGACAGAGGGACCTAGCACCAGTCCCTGGAATTTCTCAGCATCACCCTCGACCCTGCCACAAGCATCCCTGCCTAGCAAGAAAATCCATCCTCCTGGCCCACAGGTGCACCAAATGGCAACTCCTCTCACTGTTAGGTCACCTCAATTACGCCACCCGCATAATCCCCCAAGGTCGATCCTTCCTTTCACACCTCGACAGCCACCACACACTCAATCACACCACATTGCACTCAACGAAGCCAGCAAAATGGAGCTTAAACTCTGGCACCACTGCCTTTCCACATGGAACGGAATATCCTTTTTCTATGATTACCACATCACCTGATTACCAAGCCAGAGGACATCCAGCTCTTCTGCAGGCTTTGGCGGCTTCTTCAGCAGCATTCCTCCACTATCCACGAAATATACCCCGTCATCATTGCAGCTATTCTCAGGGGCCACGAATAGTCCAAGGAAACCATCGCAATATACTCCGACAACAGCGCCGCAGTAGACATCATAAACAAAGGCCGGTCCCACTGCCTTGACATCATGCAGTTCATTCGTAGGCTCACACTGGTTTCCGCACTAATTTATCATCTAAGCATCACACATTCCAGGCCAGAAAAAACGCCATCTTTGACTCTCTCAGGTCATCCTGTTTCTCTCTCCAGAAATTCAAACTCTTGGCTCCAGATTCTGACCCTCTACCAACTCCGATCCCACCGTATTCAGCCACCATCTTCAACTGACTCCGCAGCTGGAACACCTGGTCACCACGTCACGAGACTTCATCCTCAACAGCGTCACTCCACAAACCCTCTCCTCATACCTAACCGGCTAGAATTGCTTTAAAGCTTTCCATGCCTCACATAACCTCCCATTCCCTGCGCTAGACGTCCACACCTTCTCCAATTTCTACCCCCAAGCACAGACAAAGTCCTAGAATCCATGTTCCTCCTGGCATCCTACGTTGTTCAGAGTTCACTGCTTCCAACCTGCTCTACGATCCATCGTGTCATGCATCATTATCCAACATCTCTGTCCTCTCCGCTGATACCCTAATTCATTTTCTCAATCGCAGCAAAACCAACCAGTCCGGGAACCCCAACCAGTTTACCTCTATCGACTGAATTCACCCCTAAGCCTGTATGAACCCATTCTCGATTACATCAACTCCCGTCTAGCCTGCCTTTGATTTGAATAGCACTTCCCTGATTTGCAGGGTTTTTATAATTCAGTCAGGTACATTGTCAAACACAGAGCAGAGTCAGACCTGACAGACCAAGAAGTGTTCAGGCTGAAGAAACAGATGATTAAAGTCAGGAAACAACTCTGATCTTAATAATGATGAATGTACAGGTTTTATTCTTATTTATTTCATTGATTGTTTTTAGTCTGTTTCTTAATATCTCCATCACTATGGATGTTTTTAAGATAGACAGTCTGAATGTCAATGGTGCCAGAGAAGCAAGAAAGAGAGCATTAGTGTTTAAAATGGCCAAAATGAAACACATTGATGTTTTATTTTTACAAGAAGAGAAGGAAACACTTCTTTGAGAATATGAATGATATTTTAAGCAGGAGGATTATTTATTCGTGGGTGGGGATTTTAATTGTACTGACAATGAAATTTTAGAACGTAACTATGTGGAGCCACATCCAGTATCCCGGCATGCCTTGAGGCAGCTGGTCTCCTCCCATGGCCTGATGGATGTGTGGAGGAGGATGCACACAGGCTTCAGACAGTACACATGGTCCCATGTTAGGGAAAATAGAATCTCCTTGGTCAGACTCGATCGTTTTTATGTTTTTAAGCACAGACTCAGTGTTGTTAAAATGTGTGAGACTTTACTGGTTGGTTTTACTGATCACTTTGGGTTTTTTTTAACCCTTTAAGCTCTTTATGGAGTGATTTTAGACAGAAACAAAGAGTTTGTCAGTCTGAGGCAGTGGTGGGACCATGGAAAGGTTCAAGTTAAACTTTTATGTCAGCAGCACACGCTCAATGTCACACGTGACATCACCAGATCTATCAGAGATCTGGAGACTGATATTGTGGATCTCGTGTTTTAAAAATGAGTCCACAGGAAATCAAGGATATATTGAAATCCTCAAGAATAGAAAAATGGCTTTTGCCAACCTGCTGGACACTAAAGTACAGGGTGCGTTGGTCCGGTCCCAGGTTCAAAATATCAAAGAGATGGATGCTCTATCAAACTACTTCTTCGGACTTAATGGCAGCTTGTGTGCTCCTTTTAGAGTGCATAGAGGCATCCAGCAGGGCTGTGCCCTGTCCGGGATGCTCTATGTTCTCTTCCTGGAACCCCTCCTACAAAAGATCAGGTCATCTGTTCGAGGCCAGTTTTTACCTGGTTTTAACAGTAGTGTTGTTTTATCTGCTTACACTGATGATGTTGTTTTTATCAAAGACCAACAGGATGTAAGTGTTTTAGACTCTGGCAATTGCGAAGTTTTCTGTTGTGTCGTCTGCAAGGGTGAACTGGAGGAAGAGCGAGGCCCTGGCTGTTGGTGAGAGGCGTGAGGGTCTCCCTGTTCTCCCACAAAGCCTGACCAGGTTTAAAGTATCTGGGTATTTATCTAGGGAACAGCGACATCAGAAGAAAAAAAACTGGGAGAACATCACAGAGAAAGTAGATAACAAACTAGCTAAGTGGAGGTGGTTCCACTCATAAAGAGGGAGAGGTCCTAATCTTAAATAATCTGGTGGCCTCCCTGTTATGGCACTGGTTAGCCTGTCTGGGCCCTCCATCAGGTCTTATTGCTCAGGTTTAAGCAAAGATGGTCAATTTCTTCTGGGATAAATTACATTGGATAGAGTCTGTGTTGCTTTTATCCAGAGATGAGGGCAGCCAGGGCCTGGTCCACCTGGCTAGCAGGACAGCCAGCTTCAGGCTCCAGTTTATTGAAAGATATTTGACTAGACCTGAAGATCTGGGGCCTCATGTACAAAGCTTGCGTACGCACAAAAAAGTGGCGTATGTCCTTTCCCACGCTCACGTTCAAATGTATCAAACGTGAAACAATCGTAGAAATGTGCGTTCCCCACGCCAATTTCATAGCTGTCGTACGCACGTTTCTACAGCTATTGTTCCTTTGGCGACACTTAGAGGTGACGCTGGGAAACTGTTAATAATGTGAAAACAAGTAATCATCAGAGTGATGTGCACATCAGAGACACACTTATGAACAATTAACACACCCACGTGTTTGCAGTTATATAAGTGGATATAAAAGCATGTGTAATGTGATGAAGAAAATGATATTAACAATGGCAGCGTTAGCGTTGTTAGAGGACCTTGCAAACGTGAGCGATTTAAGGAACGCATGGATTTACTTGCAAACCATGATAATTGGCTCATAAGCCGATTTCGGTTACCAAGGCCAGTGTTACTGGAGTTGTGCGCAGAGCTGCGGCCGGCCCGAGAGCGCAACGGGGGCCGGCGAGTAGCTCGGGGTTGTGCTGACTACGCTGGGGTTCCTGGCAACAGGGGCATTCCAGCGGGAGCTGGCCGATCGGTCAGGAGTGTGCCAGTTAACCCTGAGCCGAGCCATGCCAGCTGTGTGGGATGGAATCATCCGAATGTCTTCCTGGTACATCAGATTCCCGTACAGTGCTGTTCAACAGGCCGGCATTAAAGCACAATTTGCAGCGAGAGCCGGTTTCCCTAATGTAATCGGAGCTATTGACTGCACACACATTGCTTTAAAAGCGCCATCACAGGATGAATTTGTTTATCTAAGTAGGAAACATTTTAATTCCATCAATGTTCAAATCATATGTGATGCGCGAATGCAGCTGACTAACATCGCGGCAAGGTGGCCTGGTTCAACACACGCCTCATTCATTATGACTAACAGCATTGCTGAGAACAGGCTGGAGGCTGGCACGGTGCGCGATGGGTGGCTTCTATTCGTTTAATTGTCCCGTATGTAACGCTGGATTACATACGAAACAATTAAACGAATAAACTCTTTACTTACCCAGAAGCCGTGCCAGTGTGCCAGTGCATATTTGGGCATGTGCGCATTCAAATATCATGTTTTTGGTTTTCTTTATTTTCTGCTGGTGAAATTAGAGCTGCAGAGCTTTCTAACAAGCCCCTGATTGTCTCCCTGTGTTCAGTATTCTTGTCAGTAAAAGCGGGCGTAAAATGTCAGCCGCAGCGCCACACCTGTCCACACCTGTGTGTGCGCTGCTCGGATCCCACGGCATTTCCAGCCTCACACACACGCTCCCACTCACGTCTTTTTTTTTTTTGGTCATATTTATCCCTGTTGACAGGGCACCAAACATAATCTCCACTTCATTCAGTAGAATATCTAGCTCAGGCTCTGTAAAATTCATTTTCTTTCCTTTCTTCATCGCGTTATCTGATCGGACAAAGAGATGAATCTCAGGTCCAGGGCCTATTTAAATAGATTTGCATATGTAAATGGGGCGTGGACAGGGAGGAGTTGCAAGTGCGCTCAATTCCACGTTGATTGGCATGTACAAAAGAAACGTGCTTGGATCCATGCGAACGCACACTTTGATACATCTGAATATTTTTGTGCGTACGACAGTTTCCGGGTTCTGGCGTACGGCAAGTTTTAGGAGGAAATCCACGCAAATATTCGTACATGAGGCCCCTGGTGTGGAGGGACGTGGCCAGCTGCATCAGGTGTGTCAACAACCTGGGGCTGGATGCGGCTCTGTTTTTAACTGATTTTAATTTTCTAAAGTTAGGTGGGTTTCTTCCTTTTTATCAGGTGTTTTTAAATCCTGGTCTCTGTTTAAAATTAAAAGAACTGAGAAGTGTGACTCTCTGCACTGGCTTTTAAAAGAGCCTTTAATCTGTGGTGCCAGGCTGGACGTGTGCTGCAGCACTGTGCAGTTTAAAAATTGTCTGCCTGAACCAGCTGGTAGATGCAGCAGGACCGGCGCTCACGGATAGCCAAGCTCTGGGCTCTGTACTGGGGATGTGCTCTGTGTGATGCAGAGGAGCCTGGAGCTCTGGAGCCTCCTACTGAAATGCTATGATGAAAAGTGAAAAGTTCAGCCTGGACAAGGCCAATAAAAAAAAATAAAAAAAACTCATTATGCAAGTTGTGTAAAAACTATACACAAAACAGGCCTTTGCAATAGGGTGGATTGTGTGTGGATTGAAAGGTTCTACAAACCTCCTTTGGAAAGATAAACATAAATAAAAATATAAAATTCAAAATCCAGAACAAAGGGCTGAGATGGACAACAGAAATGTATGTTAAAAATCATCTCAAATAAGAAGTTATGATTAGATATAAACATAAAAAAAAAAAAAAAAAA
>NC_040015.1:2519200-2539524 GCF_000972845.2 Larimichthys crocea | reverse complement strand
AAAAAAAAAAAAAAAACACTCAGGGTTGATGGAGATGTTAAAATCAGGGGAGGTCGCCTCAATGAAAAGAGCTACAGTCTCCCTGAGTAAGCCATGTCTCTGTGATTATTAACAAAATTATAACTTGTTGGAAGTGATTGGAAGAGCAGGTTCTGGCCATCTGGGTGTCTACCCAGCACTCCACCATCTCTCTCTATGAGCCCTTTGTGTGTGTGTCGAGAACAAAGAGACGGAGGACACAGATGCAGGCAATCCATTCACAAGGTCTTTTATTCAGTCCAAGGGTCAAAATCCAGAAAGGCAATCAGACAGGCAGAGGTACAAAATCAGGAGACAAAGACTGGGAAACTAGGAACGAAACAGTCAGACACAGGGATACTCTCTTTTATGAAATGACAATCTGGCACTGACAAACAGGGGAGCACTGGTTAAATACACACAGGAAGGAAGGGATAACGAGACACAGGTGAAACACATAAGGGCGGGGACAGGTAATCACACTGGGAACAGGAAGAGAACACAGAGACTATCAAAATAAAACAGAAAACTGACACATGACAGACCCTGTGTGTGGTTGTATTTCGGGTTAAAATGCATGTAAAAATTAATCTCTTCTCTTTTTATCTCTTCTTCTTCTAAAGATTTTTGTAATTAAGGGATCTGATATTTAAAAGACAGAAATTTACCAGATTTTAATAGAAAACGGGGGATAGCTAAGGTTGTTGAGTGACTTGAATTACATTTTCATGATGTTAAAATGGCATGGTACTAAACTGGAAGAATCTCATTTAGTCTGGCAAGATAGTCTTAAAACATAGGGGAAGACTCTCCGTAATGACAGAACAACCTATTACTATTACAGCTCCCTTGAGCCATGTATTGCTTTAGGTCTCAGTAGTAATGAGCTTCTACTATTAGAGACAAAATTCATCACCTCCTGTCTCAACAGGCACATACTGCATACATAAAGCAGCAGTTAAGTCATTGAACCTGTGCAATTTAAGATCAGATTGACTTTATTGATCCACACGAGGAAGTTGAGCTGTTGATAGAGAAGACCAATAATAATATAAAACAGAAAATCAAAGATTTATTAGAAATATAACAATTCAAGTTTCACTCATAGCAATAACGATGACAGATATGTACACTTCAATTTCCACATGTTGAATAAGGATTGTGACGAGCTGAAACGTAACCTTCCTGTTTCACATATCTACAATTACATTATTGACATATCAACTAATCACTTCAGATATGTCACCTAATTAGCATATTCATATTAGATAATATGTTATATCTACAATGACATTTTGACTGCTGGAAATTAATTTTTGGAAATCTAAAATTCAATTCTGACTAATTAAAAAAGTGATTACTGACCTCAGAGTCTTCAGGATGCAGTTTGGACTCTGCAGAAAATCACACAGCAGCTGCACTCCTGAATCCTTCAGCTTGTTGTTACTCAGGTCCAGCTCTGTCAGATGGGAGAGGTTGGAGAGCTTCAGAGCTGAGGCCAGAGAAGCACAGCTGATCTCTGACAAACTATAGCGTTCCAATCTGAATAAAGAATAAATGTAGTAAGTTTATTCAACAGTTCAGTCAGTAGAAACATCATACAGCTTTATAAAAATATTTGTTATTGTCTGATAGTTGAAATAGAGTTTATTCATTCATTTATTTTGATTATCACTGATTTAAAAACATGATGTGAATATAAAATGCAAATCAAGTGTTGAAGAGGTTCACAGTGAATTATCCAGTGTAGATTTTTCTTGTTATATTCAGGTTTGAAATGTGTCAGTGGACTAAACCACGGAAGAAGAAAATAGACTTTAGCATTCAGATACTCAGTGTGGATCAGTATAATATCAGCCTGATGTCTGTAGTCAGCACAACTTTAGTTTAGTTACAGGTAGTGTGGTGGAGAAATTGCTGATCAATGAAATCAGGTCAGGAGGGAAAAAAGTGTTCAGGAGCCTCTGAAGTCTTATACTGTGTATATAATATTTATTAAGCTTGGCCTATCATGTAAATCATCATGTAGGTGCCTGAGTCACATTCTAACAACTTATCTGTACACTGTGTGTTAGTCCTGGAGACATGTACTGTAGCTGGATACAACTGAGGTGTTTGTGAGGACTTTTCCAGGTGTTTATATGTGTGGACAGATTTTGTCAATATGACGGAACCATGAAATTTTACAGGTTGTAGTTCAGATCAAATCAAAATCAAGGGTGAGCTACAAGATGGGTGCGTGTCTTTGATGAAAAGACACATATGTATATGTTTCACATGTAACAAATTATAATTATTGGTTTAATTTGGCAGCACGTTGTTGGACAATTCCTACACTTTCCTGACAAATACTAATCCAACATGAGTAGACTAAATCTGGAGTCAAATAATTGAGACTGACAAATTTCAAATGTCATGGACTTAAATTTGGTAGATCCACACAGCAAAACACATGAATTGACCTCAGAATCTGCAGTCCACAGTTTGGACTCTCCAGTCCAGCAGATAGCAGCTTCACTCCTGAATCCTTCAGCTTGTTGTCATTCAGGTGCAGCTCTGTCAGATGGAAGGGGTTGGATTGAGGCCACAGCTTCACAGTGAGATAATGAAAGTTTATATTTTTGCATTTGTATTTGTTCAACTTTATTTTCACGTGAATGAACTGAATTGTAAAATGATTGAGGTAAATCCATTTGAGCTCCAACCAACAGTCATGTGTTTGTGTGCAGCTTTACATTGCTTTCTAATGTTAATCACATCTGGACTTACAAAGCCTTTCTGTTGTTCCTCACAGCTGGAATCAGTTTCAGTCGTCCCTATACTGATGTGTTGTACTTCTTTAGGTTAAACTCATCCAAAACCTCCTCTGACATCTGCAGCATGTAGGCCAGAGCTGAGCAGTGGATCTCAGAGAGTTTCTTCCATGATCTGTTCTCTGACTTCAGGAACTCTTGGATCTCCTGATGGACTGAGTGGTTGTTCATTTCCATCAGACAGTGGAAGATGTTAATGCTTCTGCCAGGAGAGATATTTGTCTTCATCTCCTTCAGGTTGTTGATGGCTCTCTGGATGATTTCTGTACTGCTGTCTGTCTGACCCAGCAGGCCTCCTAAGAGTCTCTGGTTAGACTCCACAGAGAGGCCATGAAGGAAGCGGACAAACAGGTCCAGGTGACCATTTTTACTCCTTAGGGATTTCATCATTGCTTTCATCAGGAAGCTTTCTTCCCAGAAAGTCTCTTAGTATCTCTGTGTTCTTGTTGGTGTAACAGTGGAACATGTAGACTGTAGCCAGAAACTCCAGAATGCACACTATCTTACACTCTCTTTTCTGAAGATCTTTGTACAAACTCCTGAGTAAACAGAGGCCTCTGTGACAAGTCCAGTCAAGTCAAGTCCACACTTCTCCAAGGGCCTCATGTACGAATACTTGCGTGGATTTCCTACTGAAACTTGCCGTATGCCAGAACCCGGAAACTGTCGTACGCACAAAAATATTCAGATGTATCAAAGTGTGCGTTCGCATGGATCCAAGCACGTTTCTTTTGTACATGCCAATCAACGTGGAATTGAGCGCACGTGCAACTCCTCCCTGTCCACGCCCCATTTACATATGCAAATCTATTTAAATAGGCCCTGGACCTGAGATTCACCTCTTTGTCCGATCAGATAACGCGATGAACAAAGGAAAGAAAATGAATTTCACAGAGTCTGAGCTAAAGATTCTAGTGAATGAAGTGGAGATTCTGTTTGGTTCCCTGTCAACAGGGATAAATTTGACCAAAAAAAGACGTGAGTGGGAGCGTGTGTGTGAGGCTGGAAATGCCGTGGGATCCGAGCAGCGCACACACAGGTGTGGACAGGTGTGGCGCTGCGGCTGACATTTTACGCCCGCTTTTACTGACAAGAATACTGAACACAGGGAGACAATCAGGGGCTTGTTAGAAAGCTCTGCAGCTCTAATTTCACCAGCAGAAAATAAAGAAAACCAAAAACATGATATTTGAATGCGCACATGCCCAAATATGCACTGGCACACTGGCACGGCTTCTGGGTAAGTAAAGAGTTTATTCGTTTAATTGTTTCGTATGTAATCCAGCGTTACATACGGGACAATTAAACGAATAGAAGCCACCCATCGCGCACCGTGCCAGTCTCCAGCCTGTTCTCAGCAATGCTGTTAGTCATAATGAATGAGTCGTGCGTTGAACCAGGCCACCTTGCCACGATGTTAGTTAGCTGCATTCGCGCATCACATATGATTTGAACATTGATGGAATGAAAATGTTTCCTACTAACATAAAAAAAATCATCCTGTGATGGCGCTTTTATAGCAATGTGTGTGCAGTCAATAGCTCCGATTACATTAGGGAAACCGGCTCTCGCTGCAAACTGTGCTTTAATGTCGGCCTGTTCAACAGCACTGTATGGGAATCTGATGTACCAGGAAGACATTCGGATGATTCCGTCCCACACAGCTGGCATGGCTCGGCTCAGGGTTAACTGGCACACTCCTGACCGATCGGCCAGCTCCCGCTGGAATGCCCCTGTTGCCGGGAACCCCAGCGCAGTCAGGCAGCCGGCCCGCCGGCCCCCGTTGCGCTCTCGGGCCGGCCGCAGCTCTGCAGTAACTCCAGTAACACTGGCCTTGGTAACCGAAATCGGCTTATGAGCCAATTATCATGGTTTGCAAGTAAATCCTTGCGTTCCTTAAATCGCTCACGGCGGTCCGTTGCAAGGTCCTCTAACAACGCTAACGCTGTCTTTGTTAATATCATTTTCTTAATCACATTGCGCATGCTTTTATATCCACTTATATAATTGCAAACACCTGCGTGTGTTAATAGTTCATAAGTGTGTCTCTGATGTGCACATCACTCTGATGACTACTTGTTTTCACATTATTAACAGTTTCCCAGCGTCACCTCTAAGTGTCGCCAAAGGAACAATAGCTGTAGAAACGTGCGTACGACAGCTATGAAATTGGCGTGGGGCACGCACATTTCTACGATTGTTTCACGTTTGATACATTTGAAGGTGAGCGTGGAAAAGGACGTACGCCACTTTTTTGTGCGTACGCAAGCTTTGTACATGAGGCCCCTGATCCTTCAAGACGTCCTGACACAAAACACAGCAGGACGGCTGCTCCTTCACAGAAACATGACTCCTCTTCTTCTTCTTTTTTCTGTGGAGATTCATTTCTTTATGAATAAAATGATTTGTTTCAAGAAGACAGAAAAGTAATGACACTTTGAATGTTGTCTGTGACCATCTGAGCTTCTGGATCATGTCCGGTTTGAATTCAACATTCAGAGTTTCATGAAAATGACTATTGATGATGATTATTTCAACTTAATTAAATAACATCTGACGGTCTCATTAAACATTCCGTGATGGGGTTAGGGGTTATTAATATAAACTAACAAAACTGTGGGCAGCTCAGCTTCAACTTAACCAAGTTCAGTTTGAGCTGAGGTTACAAGTGGACAAACAAACTAAGACACGTAGCATGTAACAGAGGTGTCACAGGTTCAAGTCCAGATGGTCACAAGATCTTCTACAGAAGACAAGTAGTATAAATCTACATTTAATTGTTTTGTGCCCTTTTTTTAATGAGCTGAAAACTTTTACATAAGTTTTGCTCATGGATGTTTGTTGATCGCCTTCAGGAAGAATATATGGTGGAGAGAATTTGAACTCAATAGTCCACTTATTAATGTTTCAAAACCTTCAACTGCAAGCTCTGAATCATTAATAAGTGAATCTTTTGAGCTTCAACTTTCTTCACCATTGTCTAGACAAGTAGTTCATTAAAGGGCAAACACAAACATACAAACACACAGAATTTAGGTGAGCAAAGCTTTTCTACAAATGCATTTTCATTACATTGGTACTGCAGACCAAGTTCAAAATATTGGAAGTGTCGTCATATTTTCTGATTGTTTCACAGCACAAATAAACTCCTCTATAGAAGTTGAGGAAACAATCTCACACTTCAACCCACACAACAGTAATATGGTCGTAATGTTTTTGGCAACTCACCAACTCTACTTTCTACTCTACTACTGACTCTTCAACCAGGAAAACAACGTCCATCTCTGGCAATAAAGAGTCTAGTAGGTCCTGCTGTTAACAACGGTGATTATATGGTGTGATTTTGTGTCTTTGTAGTTTTTCCTGGTGGTGTTGTAGGCAATTGTCACTTCCCACAATGCACTGTGGGTAAGGATCTCTCTTATAACAAAATCTTACAGTGTCATGAGATTTAAAAGACGGGGACGATGATGGTGGACATATGTTTGGATTTACAGAGAAAACGTACAGTGTATATTTCAGGTTATTGCTGACAGCATAAATGATCTAAAATACAAAGTTTATGGCTTTATTTTTTGTCTTTTGATTCACTGGAATGATTTTAAAATGAAATATAGTGAAATACTGAACAGGAGCTCTGGGTCTTTCTGGGCTCTAAGCCGTCTTTACATTTCAAATCATCTCCAATATTTACCGTGTTTTATCACCAGTCTGCTCATGGAGCTTTTTAGGTCAGGCAGAATATAATGTTAACTCTGCTGATCCACTTTGTTTGCTTCCATGGCTGTAGCACGCTGTGTTTGTGTCAAATTAAGTTCATATCCAGCAAATTCTCAGGTGTTTTACTGCAGAAATATCATCAGTAGTTTGTGGTTATAATACTCAGACTCATCTTAGTTTGAAACAGTGTTTGCATCATGAACATTTTGTCTTCATCCTCAATGCATCATCTTCATCAGGTCAGTTTACAGTAAAAACAGTCTCTTACTTTGTGTCTGAGGTCAAGTTCTTACTGAAGGATATAGGTTCATGTTTGGACCAGTCACTCTTCATAGACAGAAAGCTGGACACTGTAGACTGCTCTCTGTCTGTTGGACTGAACTCTGCAAACACCAACATGTTTTTATTCATATGACATGAATCCTTGACAGAAGCTCTAACTACACAAACTGCTGCGACTGTTGCAGCTGGTTTCAAAGTTTGTATTTGCCCTGAGATCAGATTAGAGCTTGTCTATGTGACTGGCAGCTGTCACAGATACTAAGAGGAAGATGGGACGAATGATTTCATTTGATTGATGAACATTTTAATTAGCAAATACATTTGAGTGGAAATGTTTAATATACAAACATAAAATCAACAGAAAACATGGCGTCAGCAGCTGAAGTACCTGATAATATGTCATATAATGATTATTGTCACTTCTCTTACTTTGTGTCTGAGGGTCCAGGTTCTTTACTGAAGGACATAGGTTCATGTTTGGACCGGTCACCTTCAGAGACAGACAGCTGGACACTGCAGACTCTGCTCTGTTCTCCTCTTCCTCACAATCACTCATCTTCTGTTCTGAAGTCAGTCTGAGAGGTTAAACATGGACACAAAGTTTGTTGAACAGGTTTGTTCAGGAGTAACATGCAAGACTGAGAGAATACACACACACACACACACACACACACACACACTTGGTTACAGCCGTTTTAATGTGTTTTATTCAGTCAAGACTCATTAACATGAACGATGGGAACCGAGTCGCGTTTGGCTGGGAGACGTTCTTTTTTCTTCTCTCACACCTACGTTTCACAGAGATGCTCACACAAGCTCCTCCTTACTCCTCCACTGACTGAGCGAGACGGAGAGAGCATGAGGAGGAGCATATTATGTTATTATTACAAATGTTGCATGAGTTGTTCACGCTCCCTTCACGTGAGTGCCTCAGCGTCTCAGAGTCGCAGTGAGCCTGAAGGAGGGGGAGGAAATTTTGCACTAAAAGCTTTTGCACTTTATTGTAGCCTGCTGTGTTTTTTATTGTGTATAAGTGTTTTAAGTGTTGAAAAACACAAGTCAAAGTAGTTTTACACACATACACACACTTTATACAGAGGGTAAATAGTGATCTCACTGTCAACTCAGAGGGATATGGCAGTGGAATATTTACAATGAATCCATATCAGACTTTAAATTCTTGTCCACGGGTCAAATGAAGCTATAATCAATATTTCAGAATAATTCAAACTCAAATATTGGTGGGGAATCTGAGTTTGAAATTATTCTGATCCAAATTTCAGCCCATCATTCCTCCCTGTGATTATTTCAAAAGAGCCATAAATCCCATCTCTACTCCCTGGTGCTATAAAATGAAGTGAAGGAGGAAGTGCTACAAACTGTAGTGAAGGTGAAGTTTATACAACTCACCTGTTGAAATCAGAGACATATATACGTAGACGCTGCATTGAGCGCTGAATCGTAGTCGCCGACGGCTGGCGAGTGGCAACACACGGAAAAAAGCTGTGCAAGAGTATTCTTTTCCAAGGTTTTTAACTTACAACAAACACCACACACTGCACTTGTATAGCTGTATAGATATGTATGTTCACTCAAGCCCCCGTGTATATCAGTCATCAATGTGCAGAGTGAGTCAATCAATCATCAAGCACATTGATGATTGATATATATATATATATATATTAATATATATATATATATATATATATATATATATATATATATATATATTATATATCAATGTGGAAATTATAAAAACGATTAATCAAAATCTATTAAAAATAATAATAAATATTTCAATATTTATCATCACAGTAACAGTGTTACACACATTAGTAGCTGTAAACACTCAGCATTAGAAAAATACATACGTTGGTTTGGTGCTTACATAAGGAGTAAACATTTATAATCATCACTTTAAAAGTTACATACGTTGTTTTTGGTGCCTGTTTGTTTCCCAGATATATTAGTGTGTGTGTGAATGGGTGTATAAGAGACATTAACTTAAAGAACTTTGTAGAAAGGCGCTTTATGAAGTTCAGTCCATTTCCTTGTATTAGTTTACGGAACAGATCTGCCACATCCAATATGGCGGACGCGTTAACGTAACGCAGCAACAGACCAACCCGCTCAATGAGGCGTCTGTGTAAGTGCAGTCGTGCTCTCTTAACTCCTTACGAACTCTCCTTCGCATCTTTCCTTGACCTCAGGACGTTTTCTATCGAGGTCAAGGAAAGGTGCTTCGGAAGGACTTAGGAGCTTTTTTTATTTATTGATTTATTTGACCGTACCCACAATGTTCGTTTTTCCATCGGAACCATTTAGTGAAGAAGGTTTCCGACCCGGCTCTGAACAATGTGACACACAGTATTTCCTGCATGTGGTCTGGAGTTAAATTATTGTAATGTGCGTGTTTTATTATATTTCCCTTCACGGTGAAAGAGTTTCTCATCTCGTCAAAGTGAAAAACTGCTTCTGACGGCTATTGTTCGGTAATTGGTGGAAATGTCTAGCAGGTAGGTTCAAAATAACAACACGTGACACACTGAGAATAACCCGAAAGATCAGACTGCGTTTAAAATGCGTACAGGTTAATGTTTACATGTTTACTGCCAAACATAAATATCAGAATCTGATTTATTGTGACAAGGAATTTATTTTAAATAGTTGGTGCAGAATAAACATTAAGTTACAAAAAATACAAGGAAGATTAAAAAAAACTAACAATATAAATATATATACAATATGTTCTTAAATATCACACTGAATATGACTAATACGTTTCACAAAGTGGCATGATGTTGTGCCAAAATCGGCATATGTTTTCTAAAGATTCCTAAACCATAAAAAGTTACGTCTTAGTTTGTGAACAACCATGAACAATCAGCACTTCATACAGAGTCCCATGATTAAAGATGTCGTCTGTTCTTCCTGTTCAGTGTGGTTGAAGCACGTCACACCGAGCTGCCGATGGACGGTTTGGAGGAGAAGCTCAGAGGTCTCTCTGTCGCTCGGCGGTCTTCCCCTGAGGAGCCCACCTACCTGCTGGACGTCGCCCTTCAGCCGACCGGCCTCCTGGCCGTGTCCTGCTCCAACTTCACCGTCCACCTTCACAACAAGGACACTCTGCACCTGCTGGGGGAGTACCGCGGCCACGGCGGGCCGCTCTGTGGGGTTGTTTTCTCTCACACCTCCCCTGACTTCCTCTACTCTGGTTCTGCTGATGGGACGGTCCGTGGGTGGGACGTCCGCCGCCCCGGGACAGAGGCAGCCCAGATGTTTAAAAGCGACCCAGCCCACAGCTACTGTAGCTTGGACCTGAGCTGCAGCGACACACTTCTGTGCGCCGGCACCGAGCAGGTGGACGATGAAGACAGCTTCCTGGTTTTCTGGGACATCAGGAAACCAGGTCGGCTTCTCGGGGTGTATTCCGAATCGCACAGTGATGACGTCACTCAGGTGCGCTTCCACCCTCGAGACAAAGACCGTCTGGCGTCCAGCTCCACAGACGGACTTGTTAATGTTTTTGACCTGAGTCGTGGGACGGAGGAGGAGGCACTGCTGGCTACCTGTAACAGTGACTCATCTGCTGGTTCAGTGTGCTGGTCCGGAGCCGACTACACCCACCTGCTGTGCCTCAGCCACGATGAGGGGCTGCACCTGTGGGATCTGGGCCAGCTGGACACTGATGAGCCTCTTACGCTTTTCAGCACCTCTGATGCACGCAGCCTTACGCCTCTGGCTGATGGGGGAGGCGTGGATTACCTGGTGGGGGGGTGGTGGCTGGAGGAGGCCCAGAAGCTGCTGGTGGTTGGGGGAAAGAACAGCGGGGATCTCCACCTCATGGAGTGCGATGACGGAGGGCTTCGTCTGCTCAGGAGCCTGGAGGGCGGCCACTCCTCCACGGTGCGCTGCTTCCTGTGGGACGCAGCAGAGGAGGCTCTGGTCACCGGGGGAGAGGATGCTCAGCTATTGCTATGGAAACCAGGAGGGGAGGAGCTTGCGGCAGGGAAAAGGGAGTCCATGAAAAGTGAATCAGCTTTGAGACTCAAATCCAGGCCACATAAAAAACACGGCTACCAGAGAGGAAAGAAGGCAGAGTGAGATGCTGAATCAACCTGAGAGGGAGAGAAAACCTCTCTGATCCCATGAAAGGTGTGATCACATGACGTTTCTGTCCTCTGAATATTGGTGCCTTTTGACTCCTGTGCTCCTGCAGGCTCACAGGTCAAAGTTCACCTTGGATATGTCTGTTAGTTTGTGAAACTCTAAAACGGCTCTTCTGTTTTCATTCTCTAAGGGTCATGGCACCTGATGTTGACAAAAATAACAAACAGCGTAAGTCTCATACCGTTGCAGCCCTACCTCATCCACCACTCAGACCGCTCTAATCGATGCGTCAGAGATGGAACATCATCATGTGATGAGGATACATTGTTGAGAGTGCAAGCTTTTTTGGTGACACAATGGCAGCTGGGCTTCTTTGCGTCCCAGTCGATGGCGTTCTGATTGCGGTGTGTTCTGCATTAACCTGCGTTTTTCCTGATCACAACTGTACTGAGGGTGAATTTGAGTGTGGACGCTTTGATTGACAGGTGGGTGTTGTTAGAGATGGCTTGTTTGAGCAACCAGGCATCATTCAGCCCACCTCAGGTCTGTGTTTGCTGAATTTTATATTAGCTGGGAGGCGGGACAGCCAACATGTCACATGTTTTGACTTTCAAAGTGGCTCTTCAGAAGCCTGTAGGTGACGTCACACATACGCTGTCTATTCTTTTATAGCAGGGCTCTTCAACCAGGGGTCTGCCAATTTTTGTCATCATAATTGTCAATTTCCACCAAAATTAATGGTGAATGTGAGGATGGAGATAATTAAGAAACTATAAATGATGTATTTGCACTCCAATCCGATGAATTAGTGGACATGTTTAAAAACACACAGCTCTTGGCTTTTAATATCCAATAATAATTTTACAACTTTTCATCAATCATAAACACATATACCAAAAACCCAGTATATAATAAGGTGAAATAAAAGGTGAATAAAGTAAATATGACAGTTATTTTAGGCCAGGCTTAAAAGGTGCCACATTCTTAAAAAAATGAATTACATGTGTGGCTGTCAGTTCTATTTGTCTCTTATCCAAGAGGTCCTCGGGCTGAAAAAGGTTGAAGACCCCTGCTTTATACTGTCAGTGGTTAGGAAGGAGAGGGTCAGGTGCAGTCAACAACTACATCACTAGATGTCACCAAATCTTGCAGACTGGATCTTTTAATACAAGGGTCAAAACTTTGAGCTGACAACACAAAGAGGACGGGCTGCTCCAGGGAGATCTGTGAAAGCAAAACATTTAATGAACATTTGGAGGGTTTTTTTGTGAATTGGTAGTTATTTCAAAGCAGTGAAGTACTTGGACTCTAACATTATACTGTGAATCATGAATGTGTGGTACATTTTTTAAATGAATGTTTTTTTACAAATGAGTTAGAATGTTTATGATTGTGACATTTTGTTTGTATTAATATTTGTAGTTTAAAGCTGCCGTCAGTGCATCACATCCTGAAAGTCACCAGAGCCACCCGGCACAGCGGGATCATGCTGAGAGAGCAGCTTCAGCTCTCAAATGGCAAAGAGTGGAATAACATGATTGGCAGTGCAAGTGTGTGTGTGTGTGTGTGTGTGTGTGTGTGTGTGTGTGTGTGTGTGTGTGTGTGTGTGACTCGAGAAATCCTGCAGTCCTTCAAGCGAATGTATGTTTTTATGGATTGACGTTCACGGCATGTTATATTAAAACAAAAGACACATTTATATGATGATGAGGCGGGTTGAGTCATTGTTCAGTCCAGATGATCAGAAGAGCTTCACAGACTAACTTAACGCACAAATGAATGCTCATACTAATATATATATATATGTATACTTGTATATATGTATATGTATATTTTTATTATATATAATATTATATATATTATATTATATATATATATATATATATATATATATATATATATATAGTAGAGAGAGAGAGAGAGAGAGAGAGAGAGAGAGAGAGAGAGAGAGAGAGAGAGAGAGAGAAATATTAAGTTTTTTAACTGTTTTCTGCTATGTAATATTTATATGGTGTGTTCATTTTTCAAATTAAATGGCTCATTCTGAACCCTTTTCATCTTGTGACTGCTGTGTTTTCACCCTCTGTGAGCAGGAGACGTCACTAAGTGACAAACCAGTTAGCATGCGTTAGATAAAAATGTTTAGTAATATTTGTCCTGATATTTAAGCCAGGTGTCGGTAGAGCTGCAACGATTTTCCTGTTCCTGAGGTTGAATACCTATATTTTACCTTTATCCTCTACTTCACAATGTTTTTTCTTTGTATATATATATATGATCAGGGATCTCAACTTACTTGACAATATATATATATATCGTGAAGATAAAGGAAACTGAACACAAACTTTTGGAAGCCCTAAGCGATCATGCATACATTTCGTTTTCTCCATTTTCACGTGATAATGAGTTAATTTCAATTGTTCTTTCAAAAACATTGTTTTCAAGAGGTAATGGCAGTTAATTCGATGTCAAAAGGACAGTCAGTATTTTAAACCATTGCAGCTACAACATTCTCCTGCTCCTCTGACATTGCTACATCGTTCAGCATCAGTGAAGCGTTCACAGATGTACAGGTTATCCATCATCCCATCACGGATGCTGGCTTTTGAACTGTGCTGATATCAGGCCAAATGCACACTCTTCTCTTTAGCCTGCAGGAGACAGTGTCCATGATTTCCAGACAAAATTTCAAATGTGGCTTTGACAGACCACTTCACTTGAGTCCATTTTAGGTGAGGTCGGGTGCACAGAAGGCGCCAGCGTTTCTGGATCTGGTTTCTATCCAGTTTCAGCTGTGATTTACGGATGCAAAGATGAACTGTGTTCACAGACGATGGTGTTCCTCAGTCCATGCAGCGATGTCCACGACAGAATCTTGTCTGTCTGCGATGCAGTACCATCTGAAGATCATGGACATCCAATATATATAGAGAGAGATTTCTTCTGATTCTCTGAATCGTTTTGTATGATGATAAAACCACAGATTTCTGTAATTTTACACTGAGAAACATTTTCCTTTAAGTGTTGCTCTAATTTATGAATTAGTCTTTCACAGAGTGGTTTTTATGTTTAATAACCTCTTTATTTGTTTTAAATGGTGGAATACTGATTACTGCTTCTTTAAGCTTTTGTTAAAAAACAACAAACGGAAATTGTGAACACAGTTAAACAACCTTTTTGTGAATTATTTCTTCCTTTATGAATTATTTAGTATATATACTTTAGTATTTATTTTGCAGTGAACATAAAGGACACAGGGTGCTTTTAGAGGTATTCCTCCACACCTCCACACACTGTTAGATATGACAGCATGAGTGAGCAATAAAGACCGTCAGCGCTTTGTGATTAAAATGTTCCTCAACAGTTTTACTTGAACGTTTTTAGCAGATGTCAGGGTTTAAAATCAAACCGAAAAATGTATTTCTATCTAAACATCATCTATCCTCACATGTACTTAAGTGTTTATTATGTTTGCATTTTGTTTATTATCTAGCTGCTCTTCAAGTATCTGTACTTTGACTTTTGAGTAAAGCGTGTGTCTACCAGGGCTGTTTCTAGCTGTTTGGGGGCCCCATGCAAGATTCTATATGGGGGCCATTATATTGTAAAAGTCTGAAGGAGAGATTTCTCACCTTTTCAGATGATCTGTGGCGATGCAACAGTCTGTTACACTTTAAGAGGAAAACAGGCTGGAGTACATTAATAAATGAGACAGATGCAGTCATCATAAACTTGGAAAACAAGGCGACATAACATAAAAACTCTCCCCACCAATCCAAAACAGTAAAAAATAAAGTGATTTTACTTAAGTTAATAAAATTACAATGGAGCAGCATCCATAATAATGTGCAACAATTAAAAAAAAACAAAAAAACAGTAAGAATACTACTGATGTTTCAGGTAGTAAGAAACATTTACATGTAACACTGCAACCCCTTCAGCACCATTTTGGATCTGTTTCTGTGATTGTGGTATGTAAAACTACAAGTGTGACGTTTGAGGCCGCTGCACAAGATCAACAGAAATCAGAAAAAGCAAAATGATCTTAAATAAATCTGCAAGACGCAGTTTAATAGTTGATTACCTTGCTAACATAAGTCACAGCTTCCCTATCATAGCAGCTTAGTTTGACCTCCAACCTATAAAAAGGCTCATATGCCTTTTTAAGCAGAGAAGTGCTTCACACAACAAATGAGCTACTTTGCCTGGCTACAAATAAAGACAGGTACTTTTAATATATTGAGGCTGAACTTGCAGCTTGGGGGGGCCCTGGTGGCTGCAGGGCCCTAAAATGTATAATATGTAATAACATAACACAGATGCCATATTTATGGAAACCCTAAGTATCCATGCATTCTACATTTAATTTCCTCTGTTTTCGTGATGAGTTCATTTAATTTGTTTTCTCAAGTTATTTGTCATTACGTCAAAATAATAAATGTTTTTATTTTATAATGGGATCATTTTCTCAAGATCTGGAGAAAACAACCCAGATAGCAGACCAACAATGAATCAACACTGAATCAGTGTTGATGCAACAATGAAAGGATCTAATACAGGGGTGTCAAACTCATTTTAGTTCAGGGGCCACACACAGCCCAATTTGATCTCAAGTGGGCTGAACCAGTAAAGTCATAGCATAATAACAATACTTATGATCAGGGCCGGTCTTAGCTATGGGCATTGTGGGCGGCCGCCCAGGGCGCAGTCTCCGTGGGGGGCGCACAAGCGTTTTTTTTTTTTTTTGGGGGGGGGGGTTGGTGGCCCATTCGCCGCATGGGGTGTCGGGGCAAAGAACCGCGCTGCTTATGATCTTAAATTTTTTACTTTTAGTTTTAGAGCAAAAAATTACATTCTGAAAGTGTTTACAATTAATGTATGTAATCTTTTTACAAAACATTATGAACCTAAAGTAAAGTAAAGAAAAATGAGTACAATTTCAACAATATTCTGCCTCAGTTTTTCATTTACACGTGCATTACAACTTGCAGATCACAGCGTATCTACAAATACACAGAACAGATGCAAATTTGTCTTTCATATGTGAATCGCACTGCAAGTCAGTTATTTCAATTTGGATGTTGACAGGCAATCCCGGCCCTAACCAGTTTGGCGCCCTAGGCAAGATTTAAGGTGGTGTCCCCCTTGCATGGCAGCACTGCCAATTTACATAAAAGAAACTGAATAGCTTTTCCTTTGACATTTTATTTTATTTTTAAAAAACAAGTTGCCCAATCAAAACAGTGAACATGAAGATAATAAAATAAAAATACAAATAAATAAAAACAAAAATAGGTAATGTACAAAAATACTATATATTTAATATAAATAGCCTGCACAGAGTATAAAATTTAACTACCCACAAAATAAAAACTGTAAACAAGAGGTGGAGGTGACAGGAGCATCGCTTGATGTTGCTTAAGTGGAGATAACAGGTGATGGTCCAAGATTGGCAGTGGTGGGATTCAGATATCTCAACAGCACTTCTGAAGAGAGAAGAGGAGTGTGTGAAACAGTCTAATCATAAAAAAACATGACACCAAGAATAAAATGAAACGAAATAATAAAAATTAAAAACCTAAGTGAGGCATGATTTCCCCTATTCTGTACATGTATCATATGCAATGCAATTATTTCTGAAATGCAAATTAGATTCAGTCTTATTATCATTACAGTGAACTGCTGATTAGCAGAATGCAAAGAAGCAGTAAACTGTAGTATAACATATGGGAATGCTAAGTATTATAATTAATGATGTGCACTTTAACACTGATGTAAAATTTAACACTATAAACACACTTTAGACAATATGAACTGTAACACAACAAACAACCAGCCTTACAGCTCTGATGTATGAAGTTGTGGGAAAAAAACATCAGCAAATAATAACAACAGCATTATGATTGATTATTACAAGCAGAGCAAACGTTAGATAACCACATGTCAATAAAAATGTAGACAGATGTAAACACCTGCTGAACAAAACTAATCTTTCCAAATGACCCTGAGAAATGTAAGGTGGGAGTCGTTACCTACTTTATTATTTTCCATAACAGCTGTTAGGCCGCTACATCACATTAACTGACATCAAAACAAGCTAACGCTATTTACTGCTCATCAAACCGTGTTAGGCTGAAAGTTACTAACATTCTGCAACAGACAAATAAAGACATGATATCATCTTTACTGTCTTTGTCACGTTTTTCCTCCTCTTCTTTTCTTTTCTTCCTTCCCCCGGCACCAGAGAGTTTTTGTCATTTTCACATTATTATTGTCAATAACAAGGTCACATCAGAAAACTGAGAGCAGGTACAGTCTGATCAGTCAGAGGGGAGGGGGGGCTTAGTAAAGTATTATAGTTATTATCATTATTTAATTTTTTATTGTTATTTAGTTAAATTAACATGAGCTTACTTTTTTATATCAACAAATAAGAGTACCAACAAGTTTTAGTATAAGAAAAGTGAAAGTTACCCCCCCATTTGTGGCGCCCCCTGGATGGAGGGCGCTCTTAGCATTTGCCTATACTGCCTATGCCACGCGCCGGCTCTGTTGACGGGCGAACCAGACGTTCACCAAAGACCTGAAACTGAAACAGTAAAAGAATGCATAGAATAGATGATAATAACAAGATTTTTTTAGCAGTCTGGTTAAAATAGCAGTTATGTATGTTAACATATATTTAACGCCCTTTTTCTAATACATCAAATAAATCAAATCAAATCAAATCAATTTTATTTGTATAGCCCAAAGTCACAAAATACATTTGCCTCAGAGGGCTTTACAATCTGTACAGGCAGTGACACCCTCTGTCCTTAGACCCTCGGTTCGAGTGAGGAAAAACTTGCCCACAAAAAACCTTTAACAGGGAAAAAAGGTGGAAGAAACCTCAGGAAGAGCCACAGAGGAGGGATCCCTCTCCCAGGACGGACAGACGTGCAATGGATGCTCGACTGAACCATCTATTCCCTTAGGTTTAAGTAGCATGAGCTTCTTTAATGATAAGATTATACTTCTAGAGACAAAATCCATCACCTCTTGCCCTCAACAAGCATTGATCTGCATTCTTGATACAGCAAGTTTGGAAACAGCTGTAAAACCGTTATGTATTTAGACTGTTTTTATCCCATAAACTTCATCAAATACTTTAATCATTTCTGCAGCTAAGCGTCTCCTGTCTCTTAGACCCCATCCCAACCAGGCTGCCAAAGGATGTTTTTACCTCTAGTTAGTCATTCTTTTATTGGATATGATTAATCTGTCTTTATTATCAGGATATGTACCACAGTCCTTTAAGGTAGCTGTAATTAAACCTCTCTTAAAAAGCCCACTCTAGACCTAGAGGTCTTAGCCAACTACAGACCGATATCAAACCTTCCCTTTGTCTAAGATACTTGAGAAAGCTGTAGCTAATCAGCTGTGTGACTTTTCTCCTAAAATGTCTATTTGAGGATTTTCAGTCAGGATTTAGAGTGCATCATAGCACAGAGACCGCATTATAGTCAAAGTTTACAAATGACCTCCTAACTGGCATCAGACAAAGGGACTCATCTCGTACTTGTCCTGTTAGATCTTGTGCTGCATTTGACACCATTGACCATCAATTCTTTTACAGAGACTAGAACTCAAATTGGATCAAAGGAAACTGCCCTAAGCTGGTTTTTTAAATCGTATTTCTTAGACCGATCTCAGTTTGTTTCACGTCAATGAGAATCTCCCATGGACACCAAAGTTTGTCATGGAGTCCCACAAGGTTCTGTACTAGGACCCTTCTATTCAGTTTCATATATGCTTCCTTTAGGGAACATTAGTAGGAATCACTTCTACAATTTTCATTGTTATGCTGACGACACCCAATTATATTTATCGATCAACCTGATGCAACCAATCAGTTAACTAAACTCCAAGCATACCTTAAGGATATAAAAAGTTTGGATGACCACAATTTTTTGATGTTAAATTCAGACAAAACCTGAAGTTCTTGTAATTGGACCCAAACACCTCAGAAACTCTCTTTTCTAAGACTTAGTTTACTTTAGATGGGATCACCCTGGCCTCCAGCTCCACTGTAAAGAATCTTGGAGTTGTTTTTGATCAGGATTTGTCCTTTAACGTCCACATAAAACAAATGTTCGAGGACTGCATTCTTCCAACTTACGTACACACAAATCAGACGCATTGTCTCTCAACGGATGCAGAAAAACTAGTCCACGCATTTGTTACTTCAAGGCTTGGGACTATTGTAACTCTTTTTTATCAGGCTGCTCTAATAAGTCTCTTGGACTTTGCAGTTAATTTCAGAATGCTGCGCACGTGTTCTGACAGGAACCAAGATCAAAGATCACATCTCTCCCATTTGCTTCCTTGCATTGGCTACCATTAAATATATATTTAACAATTCTTCTCCTTACTTTACAAGCTTTCATGGTCAGGCACCATCCATATCTAAAAGCAGCTCATAATACCTTACTACCTTCTCCCCTCTAGAACACTGAGCTCTCAGGACGCTGGGTTCCTGTGGTTCCTATAGTCTCCAAAAGTAGATTGGGAGCCAGAGCTTTCAGCTATCAGGCCCCTCTACTGTGGAACAACTCCATTCTGGGTTGGGAGGAGACACGGTCACACTTTTAAGAATAGACTTAAGACTTTCCTTTTTGATTAGAGCTTATAGTTAGGGCTGGCTCAGGTCACCCCTTAGTTATGCTGCCGGTGGGGCCCCCCAGGTTATGCCTAGCAGGCACGGTATTGGTTGAAGATGCTCTCACATCTCTCTTACCGAAAACTCTCTCTTCACTTTCACTCTCTTTCTTTCTTTCTTTCTTCTTCTCTTCTTCTTCTTTCTTTCTTCTTCTTTCTTCTTCTTCTTTCTTCTTCTCTCTTCCCTTCTCTATCTTGTAGCGACATGTCTCATAATGCATGTTACTAACCAAACTTCCCCGGATTTCTGTGCTCGTCGTCCAGCAGGTTCTCGTAGATTGTGGCTGCTGCTGATCCTGCACGATCCCACTACAGATATTATTACTGTCATTATTACACCATATCTGCTACTGTGGTCATTTTGTCATTCATTGTAAATTGTAACAATATGTTTGTGTTGATTTGTCCTGTACACGTGACATCCATTGCACGTCTGGTCCGTTCCTGGGAGAGGGATCCCTCCTCTGTGGCTCTTCCTGAGGTTTCTCGTCTTCCACCTTTTTCCTGTTAAAGGTTTTTTGTGGCAAGTTTTTCCTCACTCGAACCGAGGGTCTAAGGACAGAGGGTGTCACTGCCTGTACAGATTGTAAAGCCCTCTGAGGCAAATGTATTTTGTGACTTTGGGCTATACAAATAAAATTGATTTGATTTGATTTGATTTATTTGATGTATTAGAAAAAGGGC